>NC_045447.1:105997645-106202746 GCF_002776525.5 Piliocolobus tephrosceles | reverse complement strand
AATAATATAATGTGGCCCCTCTGGAATTAGATTCTACTCCCTCTCCAGGATTTTTTATTGCTGCTTCTTGTAGTTGTTACTGTTTGTTTAGGGACTTCTCTGCGCTAATTTTGTGAAGTCTGTATTCTTTGTCGTATGTGGCCAGTAAAGTCTGCTCAGTTAGCTTAGTGGGCGGTTAGTGGGCCGATAGATGTTTTCTTAAATGGCAGGCATTCCAGAATGAGTAAGTCTCCTAGTCTTTGCTGAGGAGCTCTGTTTGTGTCTTGGGGCCCACTCAGCACTCACTAGGGTGTTTGATAACTTTGCCTCTGCCCTTCACTTCCGTGGAGCCTCAGATCAGCTCAAGTGAGAGCTTAGGGCCTTCTCAGTTCTTCTCTGAGTCTCTGCATGACTTTCTAGATTCCTAGGTGTATGTTGGAGCTTTCAGAGTCTCTGTGTACATCTTGTTACTCAGCTTTTTCTTTTGGCTTTGGTTAGCCTATTGTTTGCCCTTTTATTCACCTTCCAAGGAAACCATGAAGTTAAACAATTGCCTCTAAATGTTTTCAACAAATGCTGGCGGTTAAAAGGCCTCCTGCACGGGTGAGTTCTGAGCCAGGTCAGTGAAGACAGCCTTGCAAGTGTGATCTTTCCGGGACTCCAGAGACAGGTCAAATAGTGATTGTCAGAGAACGAGGCTTTGGAGATGTCCTGCCCTCGTCTGCGCCCTCTGTGGCTGTTGGGCAGCTGGTTTTCACTGTGATTGCGGCTGTCGGTTTTCAAGGTTCCCTTGGAGCTAGAGATACGGGGATGGGAATAGGGCATTTAAAGTGCCAACAAGCTCAGTGATCTTGCTTAGACTTAGCTGTTTTTCTTGAATAAATGCGTCCTGGATTGTTGCAAGCCTATGGTCAATTTCCAGAGTTCAAAAATTTTTGATTCTGACATTTTTTTTTAACCGGTTTTCTGATTGCCTTTACAGAGGGGAGAATTTCTGGAGGTCATTGCTCCACTATTTCACCAACATCACCCTTTCTTTTCTTTGTGGTGTGATTACTATCTGAGCTCTTAGGGGAAAGACAGTCTGTGAGCCATGCCCCTTAGGATGTGATTTTCATGATCACCGTTCACTTTCAACGTATGTGACAGATGTTTAAGAAATACTTTTTACTATAAAGCACTACTTGCTCATATAACTGGTAACATATGACATGGCATGAATTGGATTACCTGCCTTCACAGGTAACTCATATTGTCAGATATATTTGCTTATCTTTCCAGACTTCTTCCTGTGCCCACAAAAATATGCATGTAAATCAGGTGGAAATGAAGTGATGTCTCTCCACATGTTCTAATGTTTACAAGCCTGTACGTGCACACACACACTCTTACAAAGCAAAAATGGGATCATGCCATATGTACTTTTTCTGATTGCTTTTTTCACTTAATCCTTGAGAATTGTGATACATTCTTTAGGGCTTTTTCAATGCATACTTGGATATATGCATGGATATTTGCACATAAGCTTTTTTTTTTTTTTTTTTTTTAAAACAAAATTTGCCTTTACACTGTATCCATTGTTCTGCCAGTTGCTTTTTTCCTTTGAATAAATTTTGGTGACTTTTAACTCTACCTCTTTCTGGTAGTGGCTGCATATCATTTGTGCATTTCTTCATTCAGTGAATTGCTTGCTGTGTGCTGGCCCCACTAGTGGATGGACTGTGATTTATTTAGTCATTTCCCTACTGATGAGTGTCTCTCTTGGTTTCAGGGTTTGCTGTTGGCAGTAAGGCTGCAGTGGACATTCTTGTCTCTGTACCTTTTTGCCCTGTGCTAGTTCTTCTAGGTTCCTTGTAGATTTGCTGAGTCAGGGAACATAAACATTTTAAAGTTTGGTGGATACCAGCAAGTTGCCGTGCAAAATGTTATGCCAACTTATCTTCCCACTGGCAACATGAAATTTCTTGTTAAGGACACCTTCCCTGTTACTGGATATTATAACTTCTAAAGGTTTGTTACTGTCATTACCAAAATGTAGCCGTGTAATTTGAAGGTGTTTGCCGCTGTCTTCCCTGCTCCTGTGAAGAGCTGCCCTGGGGGCCACACCACATCACGTCTCACAGATGGGGCCACGGTTTCCTTGAATGGAAGTCAAGTGGCTCCCTCCCCGACTTAGCGATGTGCACTTGCAAAGGTGGTGGCACCTTTTCCGGGGCAAGGCTGCAGCTTGTCTTCATTGTCTTCGTCACTGATGCTGCTCTGTGTTCAGTTGGCACAGTGCAGTGATGCCGTTCTGTGTTCAGTTGGCACAGTGCAGTCCCCAGCGCCAGTCACCTCATGCCCTCCTGTTGGTGTTTTCACAGGTAGCCACTGGGAAGTGGAGGAAGATCAGCCGATACTGTCCCCTTGATCTCTACTCAGGGTAAGAGAACGCTTCTCCTTTGACCCCTTGTGTCACGTTCCCTGGAGGTGAGTGGGGCGGGGGCCAGTGCCTGGTGGGGGGTGTTTCATGAGGTAGGAAGCGGCGGAGGGCCACGTTCTGTCTTCAGGGCTCTCTTTTGCCATCAGCGCTGTAGACACTTGGGGCTTTGTGCTCCGCGCCTTGTCTCTGTGCTCACAGTTTGAGGTGCTTGCTCACTTGTGGTTGTTCCCTCATCCGAGTTGTGACCAGATTTGTCTTCTACTTATGTCAGAAATCAACTGGTGCTCAGCCTTGACCTCCACTGTCTGGGCCTTCATAGTTTGGTTGTTTGTACCTTGGATCTCTCCCTCCTCTGTGGATATTAGAAAGTCTGCTGCTGTGGTGGCCATTTCTGCCCTGGCAAGGCCTGCTCGCAGCCTCCGGCCAGGTGCCTGGGCTCTGCTCCCCACCTTGGCGCTGCCTCCACGCTCCCCGGCCTTCAGAGCTTTGCTGTGCATCCTGCACACTACTTTCCTGGGTCAGCTCAGAGTCCGGTCCTGCCAGAGCCTTTGTGGTCAGGAAGGCGGTAGTGGCTGGGAGCTGGGGAAGGTCAGTCCGCAGTGGGGCCTGGGGGCCTGGCGAGCAGGCCCTGGGGCCGAAGGGGCAGCAGAGGGAGCAGGCAGGGCTGAGGGTGGGAGCAGGTGGAGGGAGGTGGGACCTGGGACTCATGGCAGTGCCCTGCCCCGACTCAGGCACCCCCCGTCACACACCCAGGAGAGAGTCCTTGGCCACAGGGCGATGTAGATTTGTGAGCCTTTGCTGTCCTTTTTGATCAGCACAGCTCCTCTTTCCAATCTCCTTTCCCTCCCTGGGACCCCTGTTACTGCAGAGCTGTTCTGGTGAGTCCGGTTTTTCTTACTCCGCTGCGTGAGTTTCTTTCCTCTTTCCTCCCCCGCTGCCCTCCAGCCATTCATTTTGTGCCCCTGCCTTTGTCAGTGCTCAGCACTGCCTCTGAGTGCGCGCCCGGTCGCCATGTCAGTGCTTTTGGTTGGATGCCCTTGCAAACTTCCTGGAACAAAGACTGAACGCAGAGTTGTCTTTGGAAGTTAAAAAGTTCACAAACATTGGGAATGCTCGTTCAGAAGGTGGCACCAACACTGCTCGCTCCAAGGCTTCAGCGAGGCTGGCGGTGCGCTCACGTGTGGGTCCCATGTGGATTTCCCTGTGCACCTAAAGGCTGTGAATTGTGAAGCATTCAGTAATAAAGATTCATTGTTGAGAATTTATTAATGTGTCAGAACATAAGTAGGGAACCCTCCCTGGAATGTTGTAGAATGCAGGCTTTTAGGAGTCAGCTAGAGAGTGCGTGGATACTGGGAGCCTTTCTGAATGCCTGCTCGTGGGCTGTCCCCACTGGCAGGGTCAGGCTCGCTTGCTTGCATGGGCAGCTTGGCCTCCAGAGGTTCCCTTGTGGGGGTGGGGGAGGAGGCCAGCCTTGCAGCTCCTCGCTTGCAGGGCGACAGCTCCCTGGGGCTCTAGCCTCTCCCTGGCTCCCGGCACTCCCTTCATGGCCCGTCACAGGTCTCCTGCCACCCCTGAGCCTTTGGAAGTTGCGGCAGGAGGAACAAGGGAGGCAGAGCAGCCCGTAACCCCTCTCAGGTGGGGCTGTGATGCGGCTGGTGGGGTTCCCACTCCCATACCTCAGTTGAGTCCCTCACATCTCCCGAAGGCCTGGGGTCAGGGCCAACCCCCACATCTCTAGTGAGCGCGTGTCAGGCTGTGGAGCTGTCTGTGACTGTCCGGGGAGGGAGCCCATGGTGGAGCTGTAGCGAGGGGAGAATGTCACTGTTTGGACCCGGCTGGACCCTGGGTTTCCCAGCGGCCCCTAGGAAAATACCTGGCATGTCCTGTGAGCCACGAGCAGGTGTGTGTGCAGGGACAGGTCGGTTCCAGCTGCTTTTAAAGCACGTTAACACTTTTCCCTTTTAGAAACAAACAGAGAATGCACTTTGCCTTGAAGAGTTTGCTGCAGGAGGCACAAAACAACTTGAAGATATTTAAGGTAAGAGCTGCTTTGATTCTACGGTGGTTTCAGGGTGGGGCCGGCGAAGGTTCAAGTGACCTCACAGATGAGGGTGTTGGGCTGGGCTGCACGTCGTGTGTGTTGGACATCCCCTTTGGGGTCCTCATACCCCGACTGGTTCACCCATCACCTTGGACCTTCCAGTTCCAGACCTGTCTTTCCCTGACCTTCTTCTGAGCACGATTCCACAAGCACAGCATCTGAGTGACCCTGGGTTGTCCATGACCCTGTGGTGCTTGACCAAAGCCCTATCAATTGCGGGGTGGGCCTTGGTCTCCCCTGATGAGCAGATGGGTGAACCGTGGGTGAGGATGACTCTGGCACTACCTGGGCTGGCGTCACCTGGCCTGCTGCTGGCAGTGGTGTCCAAGGGAGAGGAGGTGGGGGTGGGGCCAGGCAGGACTGGGGCATCTGCAGAGGAGAGGCTGTTGGGGAGAGAGGGGATGAGATGTAGGGCAGCAGGCCTGGGTGGCAGTCAGAGTGCCGGGCCCATGTTGGACATGTATCCTCTGGGGTCCCCCTTGTCATCACCTCAGTCCCAGTTGTAGCCTCATGATCACACATAAGTGACACCTGGGGACAGAGTCCTGGGCTCCCTGCAGGAGCTGACAGCCATCGCAGGTGGATCCTTCAGAGGAGGCAGGGCTATTGAGCGTGGGCCTGTCAGCTTCCTGTGTGCCGTGGTCTGGATGAGGTGACTGGTGAACCGGAAGCCCTGGCCCCTCTCCTTGCTGCTGCATGTGGCTGATGTCCTGCTGCCTGGCTGGCTGGCTCTGAGCGGTGGGCAGGTGGGGCCTGCTCTTGACCTGCCTCCCCAGGTCTTGGTTAGAAACCCACTGTGCTGGCTGCTGGGCAAGTGAATCGGCTTCGTTCTCTGTCTGCCTCCACCTTCCCAAATCCAGGAAAGGATGACATATTTCACAGGTAGCTTTTATTTCATGTTTATATAATTTATTTTTATAAACTCGATATTTAAACCCTGAAGATACATTCTGTTTCATCAGGGATTTGTTTGAAGCCTATCATAAGGCTGGCATGTTATCCCAGGTGGACCCTTTTCTGACCCCATCTGACCTGCACCGAAGGTCTCTGGAACTCTGGCTGTCTGCTGCTTCTGTTAACATCAGCATGGAAAAGTCCCGGGGATTAGGATTGTTTCAAAAGAGTTGAAAGGGGATGGATTAAGAGAAGGGATGCAGAATGATGTAAGATAACACGTCACACCACCAAGGCATGTTACCTACTGTGCGTTTCATCAGCTCTCCGGCCAATCTCGTCCAGTTCAGTATTAAAAGCCAGCAAGGCAGAAAACCCTGAAAGCTCTGAAGTTCCAGGTGTGGGCCAGGTGTGGTGGCTCACACCTGTAATCCCAGCATTTTGGGAGACTGAGGTAGACGGATTGCTGAGGCCAGAAGTTCAAGACCAGCCTGGGTAACATAGCAAAACCCTGTCTCTACAAAAAAATAAAAAAATGAGCTGGGCGTGGTGGTTTGCACCTGTGTTCCCAGCTACTTAGGAGCCTGAGGTGGGAGGATTAGTTGAGCCTGGGAGTTGAAGGCTGTAGTGAGCTTTGATTGCTCCACTGCACTCTAGCCTGGGCAACAGGGTGCAACCTTGTCTCAAAAACATTAAAAAATTGTTTTAAAAATAAATAAATAAATAAATAAATAAGGTTTAAAGAGTTGGTACTTTCCTGGGGTTGGCTGCTGTCGGGGCCTTTCTCCTGGGCACCACCCAGACCCCCATGAGTCATGTGTTGACTCCCCCGGGCATGGCAGCAGATGTCCCTGCCTGTGCCCTGGGAACGTGTGAATCTGAATGTTGATGATGTTGTAAGGAGTTTCTTTGCTGGGCTTGATTTAAGCCAGCAAATGCCAGCAGCTTCTCCCACCATCTGGCTCAGCTGTACCACCCAGCACTGGGGTCACCCTGGGCGTGGCCTGAACCCCAGGACACACTCGTTTGCGGTGCTGACTGCTGTCCTCATGTTTGTCTGCTCAGGGCCAGAGCCAAGGCCCTCAGGTTCTTGAGTAACTGGGCTGGTAGCTTTGGGAGTTTGTCACTTGTGGTGAGCATTTGCTCTCGGCTTCTGAAGGTACTGTGGATCATTGTCTGGGGGGCAGTGGTCAGGGCACTGCTCTTTAGTTTTTGAAACTTTCCTTCCTTTTCACGTCTTGAGGTTTGGTGCTTGGTTGGTAGCACAGCCCGTGCGGGTGGATTTCCCTGGAGGAGCCGGAGTGTGCAGTGGCCCCAGATTGGGTCGACAGCGTCAGGGCCCTTGGCTTTCACCTGCTGCGTGGCCTGCTGGTGGTGGGGACTGAGTTCTTTTCCTACAAGCTTGGTGGTTTGACGTTTCCCTCTCTCTTTTCCCTGCCTGAAGAATGGTGAGCTGATTTATGGCTGCAAAGATGCCCGGAGCCCCGTGGCTGACTGGAGTGAGCTTGCACACCACCTGAAGCCGTTCTTCTTCCCTTCCAACGGCCTGGCCAGCGGGCCCCACTGCACAAGGGCTGTGATCAGGGAGCTGGTGCACGTGATCACACGGGTGCTGCTGAGCGGCTCGGACAAGGGCCGGGCAGGCTCCCTGAGAGCGGGGCTTGGGCCCCAAGGCCCGCGGGTCTGTGGAGCCAGCCCTTTCAGCAGGAGCCTTCGCTGCCAAGGTAGGGCCCAGCCTTCCCCAGGTAGGCGGTGGGGGCCGCAGGGCCTTGGGACTCTGCAGTCCCCATGGGTGGCCAGGCGGTCAGCAAAGCCTCCTGGGGGATCTGGGGGATGCCACCTGGTTACACCGGGACTCCCAGCACGGAGCTTCACCGCCTCTCACCCCCAGATGCAGACTCCCTTTCTTGCCTTTTATCTGTGTCTGTAAATAGCAGGACACATTTGGGCTGTAGGATTTCCCCCTAGAATATCATCCGTATGTTGTGGTCCTCTCTGGTTTGTTGAGTGTTTTCAACCATGTTATCTATCCTGTTGGAGCCTCATTGCAACCTTGGGGACAGGTTTTCCTTGGCTTGTTCCTTAGACGGGGAGAAATGAGGCACAGACATCCTTCAGGGCTGGGTCCTACCACAATGAGGTGTCTTCACAAGTCTGGGGTGAAGACACAGACCCGTGGGGACTTTGGACTGCAGGACACCTTCCTTGCAGACAGGAGCTGGGCCCTGGCCGCTGCTGCGTGTCCTGACGTCTCATGAGCTGACGCTGCCTGTGATTCTTGGCAGCCCGTGGAGACCCCATGGTCTCTGGGAGCCTGAGATGGTTTGAAGACAGCAGTCCTGCTTGTGTGCAACCAGAAACCCACCCACACCCTAAGCCCTGCCTTCTTTTCTGCTATCTGTGCCAATTTTTTCTTTTGTTTTTTCAAGACAGGATCTTACTCTGTTACCCAGGCCAGAGTGCAGTTGTGTGATCTCGGCTCACTGCAACCTCCGCCTCCTAGGTTCAGGCAATTCTCCTGCCTCAGCCTTCCAAGTACAGGTGCGCACTGTCACACCTAATGTTTGTATTTTTAATAAAGACAGTTTGGCCTTATTGGGCAGGCTGGTCTCGAACTCCTGACCTCAAGCGATCCGCCTGCCTTGGACTCCCAAAGTGCTGGGATTACAGGCATGAGCATGTAATAATAATTTTCTTATTACAAATGAACTTTGTGGGTTTTTTTTTTCTTGTTATGAAAATGATTCCTGATCATTTCAGAAAATTTTGTTAAAATTATGCCTATAATCTGGGCACATAACTGCTTTTAAGGAGGCAGACTGTGTCTGGAACGACAGTTGGCACCAGCTGCTGAGGTGGTCTGGGGGCACCAACAGGAGGCGCCACAGCACCCCAGGGCTCCTGCAGACCTTTTTGGACAGGGACACAGACAGAAGGGAGTGGAGCTGGGCCCCAGCTGCTGGGATGTGCAGTTTAAAACAATAAGATCATACTCTACATGTCATTTTGTAACCTGACTTTCTTTACTTAATTAGCATAAATCTGTATCTGTATCATCACATATATATGTTCTTTTATTATTATTGTTTTTTTAAAGACAAGATTCTGTTGCCCAGGCTGGAGTGCAGTGGTGTGAACTTGGCTCACTGCAACCTCCACCTCCTGGGCTCAAGTGATCCTCCTGCCTCAGCCTTCTGAGTAGCTGGGACTGTAGACACGCATGACCACGTCTAGCTAATTTTTTTTTTTTTTTTGTAGAGACGGGGTTGCTCCATGTTGCCCAGGCTGGTCTTGAACTCCTGGACTCGAGCAATCTGCCGGCCTTGGCCTCCCAGAGAGCTGGGATTACAGGCGTAAGCCACGGCGCCTGGCGATCACGTGCATTTTATTCAACTTTTATTGACCATGTATGGATCTGCTGTACTTTTAACACATCCCCTCTAGTTGGGCATGTGAGCTTTTACTCCCGTTCTCCTGCACGTTGGCATTTTCGTGTCGGGTCCTGCTGACATCTGCAGGTGACTACAGTTTCCTCTGCATGGACACCTTTCTTACTGGATCTTTGCCTGTGGTTTGGTTCTTTGTGGGAGACGGTTGCTCCCTTCAGTGGGAGGAGACGATCTGGGACTTGGTACCTCCTAAGCTCACTTGGCACCCCGTATAGCACAGGTGCCAAACAAATGTGAGCGGCAAGTGGAGTTCTGTTTCTGCCTCTGTCCTACGATATAACAGGTCCTTGTCAGTGGCTTTGACCCCTGTCTGTGGCTCTGCGCGGCTGGTTCTGAGCTTGCGCCTGTCGCCAGCCCAGGTCTTACCTGCCTCTCACTGTGGGCTCATGGCTCTGGACTCTGCAGACAGTGTCCTGGGGTTGTCCCCGGTTGTCCTCCTTTAGTGGCCTTGCAGATTTAGGATGCCAGCAGGATCTTTAGAAATTCCCTGCCTTGCAGTTGTGGTGGGTCAAGATCGTGCCACTGCACTCCAGGCTGGGCCACAGAGAGTAAGACTCTCTCTCAAAAAAAAAAACAAAAGAAAGAAATTTTGTGTCCTGACTTAAAATGAGGATTTTGTCTAAACTTAGATCATAAAGTGACTTCCGGGGCTGTTGTGGTAGAATCTAAAAGACATTCTGAGAGTTGTGTTGGGAGAGGAGAGGCACGAGGCAGGACGTGTGCGTTTCTTGCTCTCTCCTTTGTGCTTGGCCTGGGGCATCCAGTGTGGTCCAGGCTCGCTCCAGCTCCAGCAGCTCTGTGAGGCGGGAGCGTCCTCTCATCTGTCCTTAGCGCCAGTCCAGGGTCCAGTCCTTGCCTGTGGCGATGCCCGTATGGCGGAGCCCAGGATGAGCCCTGCGGTCTGCGCCGGCCTGTGTCTCCCTCCACGTTCTTTGATAATCAACATGCTCTCGTTTTCCCCTGATGTTCTCGGTAGGAAAAAACACCCCAGAGCGCTCGGGGTTACCGAAGGGCTGTCTTCTGTACAAAACCCTCCAGGTGCAGATGTTGGACCTGCTGGACATCGAAGGCCTCTACCCTCTGTACAACCGGGTTGAGCGATACCTAGAAGAGTTTCCTGAGGAGAGGTGAGGTCGGGCGGTCCCCGTCTTGGGCAGCCCTGAGTGGAGACTGTGTGGGTGGGCAGGGTAAGAACGTGCCTCCCAGGGCACAGCTTCCCAGGAGGACGAAGCACGCCGGCCACTCCCTGCCCCAGTCCTCTGCTCCCCGGCGCCGAGGCCTGGCTCTGGAATGTAGCGCCTTGTGAAGGAGGAACAGGGTCACTTACCGCTGCTTTCTGGAGAAGAAAGCTCATCTATGAGCCTGCTAATTTGAAACCCCAAGCTGGGGCCGAGCCTGCAGAGGGCAGTGTTGCTCCACGGCTGAGCAGCGTCCTGCAGGTCAGCCGAGCCTCTGTCCTGGGCTTTCAGTGCCAGTCACTGGGGTCCACACCCACCGTGTCCAGTCAGGGCCAGGATCCTCTTCCTTCCTCGCTGGAATTCACTTGTGTCTCTGACTCAGGATGCTACTTGTCATGAACAGGAGAAGGCTCAGCTTCAAGGCTCCCTGGTTCTGGTCTTGCTAAGTTCTGTTTAAAACCTTGATGTTTAACATGAGGGAGATAGATCTGTTAGGTGTTTTTCAAAACAAAATGTGTGATGGTTAGTGGTGCTGGGCTTTGTAGACTGTGTTAGCAGTTTAAGAAACAACTTCTGTGCGGCGTTGTCATCCTGTTTTTATTGTGCTTTCTTCTTCAGAAAAACCTTACAAATAGATGGGCCTTATGATGAAGCGTTTTACCAGAAGCTGCTTGACCTTTCCACCGAGGATGACGGGACAGTGGCCTTTGCGTTAACAAAGGTTGGCAGACCCATCCAAAAACTTGTGTGATGCTTAGATTCTTAGCACTTATTATTATTTTTTTTTCCCATTACCTACCCCTGAGGTTTAAAGCAGAAAACCTGTGATATAAAAAAAAGTGGCTGAAGTTTCTCCCAGATGAACCGGGGCAGGTGGTGGTACATTTAGGTTTTAAGGGGAATTTCCCTTGGTTGAATTCTGCCCGGGCCCATTCCTGGTGCGATCAGGCCCCAGGGGCAGCCAATCTGCAACCCATCTGCATGCCTTCTCAGCAGCCACAACAGGCTCTCTGCCAGCCATCCCTTGTTGCAGGGCCCTCGCCAGGGCCCTGGGACCCCACCTGTGTCTCTGCCCTGCCCCTGGCTGGATGTGGGCAGCTTCTTTGCCTTAGAACCGAGGCCGAGGGACAGCCTGCAGGAGTCTCTTAGGGAAGAGGACTGGCCCTGCACTTCCTGGGTCTGTGAAATTCAGAGCTCCATGAGCTTGGATGGGAAAAAAATGGCATCTTCATTTTCACTAAGCTGTACCTGGAATTTAGCATTTCTTTCCATTACGAAGGTGGCAGTGAGCCTGTGGGTTCATCAGGACCCAGGACTTTGCCACTAAGAGAATAAAAAAACAGACTTTCCGTCTCACACTGTAGCTGCAGACACTTCGAGATGTGGTTTATTCATCACTGCATGAAATGTTACATATTAGTATGGAATACATTTGTTTTTAAAAATATTTTGGCTCAGCACTTTGGGAAGCTGAGGTGGGAGAATTACTGAAAACCAGAAGTTGGAAGCCAGCCTGGTTAACATAGTGAGACGCCCATCTCTGCAAAAGAAAAATACAAAAATTAGCTGGACATAGTGGCATGTGCTTAGAGTCCCAGCTACTTGGGAGACTGAGGTAGGAGGATGCAGTCAAGGCTGCAGGGAACTGTGATCATACTGCTGTGCTCCAGCCTGGGTGACAGAACAAGCCCCTGTCTCAAAAAAAAAAAAAAAATATATATATATATTTGGTATTTTACATTTTTGCCACCTGTATTTTATATTACACATTTAAAAATGTTATCCTGGGCCGGGCGTGGTGGCTCACGCCTGTAATCCCAGCACTTTGGGAGGCCGAGGCAGGTAGATCACGGGGTCAGGAGATCGAGACCATCCTGGCTAACACAGGCAAACCCCGTCTCTACTAAAAATACCAAAAAATTAAGCGGGCGTGGTGGCGGGCGCCTGTAGTCCCAACTACTTGGGAGGCTGAGGCAGGAGAATCACTTGAACCTGGGAGGCAGAGGTTACAGTGAGCCGAGATGGCACCACTGCATTCTAGCCTGGGTGACAGAGCGAGACTCCATCTCAAAAAAAAGTTATTCTGAGAGAGGCCCATAAGCTGTACTACGCTGCCAAAGCCTTTACGGGCCAATAAGCAGTGAGGAAACCTGTTCTGGAGCGAGCTGGTGCTCCCTGCGTGTGCGTGTGCGTGTGCTGCTGCCTGGAGCCCTGGGACCCGCTTCCCCTGTCCCGTTGACGTGTCCGTGGCTCACACTTGGGAAAGAGTCCTCAGTGCTTGCTTTAGTGGGGCTGCAGCTGTCAGTGTTTTGAGGAGGACTGAGGATGTCTGGTAGAGCCTCAGGGGAGCCTCTGATGCGAAGGGCCGCAGGGATGTTAGCAGAGGCCCAGGGCAGAGTTGTCATCCTGGTGAGGAGGGTTCCAAGTGAGAAGAAAGCAGGGCACCTGCCTCGTGCTGCCTGCCACTTGGATGCGTTGATTTAGGTATAAACAGCAGCATGGCGGGTTTTTTCCCCAAGAGAAGAAACAGGACTTTATTTCCTTTTTTATGTATTTCTGTATTTTTCAGTTTTCTACAAAATAAGCATGGTTTACTTTTTAATTTTACTTTAATCTTTTAACCTTGTACGTAAATGTAGTCTTACAAGCAGCTAAAGCAACCATCACTTAACTAACAGAATGGCTAAAATGAAGGCATTGAAACAACACCAACAGGTGCAGAGAAACTGGATCTCTCATCTGTTGCTGATGGGGATGGAAAAGGACACAGTCACTGTGGAAAACAGTTTGGAAGTTTCCTACACACTAAACATGCAACCACCCTGTACTTGCGCTCCTGGGCATTTATCCCAGAGAAGTGAAGGCTGACGCTCACCAAAAAACCTGTACGGAAATGTTCACAGCAGCTCTCTTTGTAACAGCTATGAAAGAAACCACCCATGTTCTTTCCACGGTGACCTCCAGCAGGTCAGACAGACCGTGCAGTCACACCACAGAACTCTGCTCAGCACCAAACAGGAACGGACTCTTGCTAAACAGCCCAGGTGGATCTCCAGGGGACTTTGCTGGTGACAAAAGCCAATCCCCAGAGGTCACACTGAATGATTCTGTGTGTATAACATCCTTGAATGACAAACATGAGTGGTTGCCAGGGGTTGGCAAGGAGGAGCAAGGGATGTGGTTATAAAAGGTCAAATCAGGGGATCCTTGTGGTGACCAAACTGTTCTGTATCTGTATCTTGACTGTGGTAGTGGTTGCGTGAACCTATGTGTGATCACACACACACTCTCACACAGACACACTTGCATATATGTAAAACCCGAGATATCTGAATAAGATTGTGGATTATATCAGCATCAGTCACCTTGCCGTGATATTGTAGTTTTGCAAGATGTTACTTGTGGGAGAAACGTGGGTTGAGGTCTTTCCGTGCTGTCATAGAAGGGCCTGCTTTTTCTCTTGTAGGAAGTTAGCTTCTGTAATTGAACCTGAAGAGGGTAATTGTGAAGCCGAAGCTGGGGAGTAGGCTGAGGACATTCCTTCCTACACAAAAGTTCTTGTTTATCGGAATTGAACCCTGTAGGCTGGGCGCGGCAGCTTACGCCTGTAATCCCAACACTGTGGGAGGCTGAGGCAGGTGGATCAGTTGAGACCAGCCTGGTCAACATGGCAAAACTCTGTCTCTACTAAAAGTACAAAAATTAGCCAGGCATGGTGGTGCACGCCTGTAGTTCCAGCTACTCAGGAGGCTGAGGCAGAAGAGTTGCTTGAACCTGGGAGGCGGAGGCTGCAGTGAGCCAAGATTGCGCCACTGCACTCCAGCCTGGGTGACGGAGCGAGAGTCCATCTCAAAAAAAAAAAAAAAATTGAACTGTGTACCTCTGAAGAAAAGAGGGAATACTGTCTTCATTTCAATGCTCAGGAGACCGAGCCTCCAATAACTCTTGCTTTTGTCTGTTGTGTAGTATCTGGTAGCAGGGGGCAGCAGACATTTGTGATGTCTGGCCCCTGTTGCAGGTACCCGGCTTTACCACTGTAGCTCAAAAGGATCCATGGAGAAAACATGAGTGGGGCTGAGTTCCAGGAAGACAAAAACAGGAGGTGGTGGGCTGCATTTGGCCCCCAGCCCATAGTTTTCTGACCTCTGTGTACTTTTGCTTGTGAGTTTTTTTATTTCATTTTTTGCTCTATGTGTTTGGAAGTTAGTCCTGTTTCCCTTTTTTGGTGTCTTGTCCAGTTTGATCCTGCATATTTAAAATCTAATCAGTTATTTCATACTCCCAGTCCCCACCCAATATAAGGACGTCAGTTGTCTCTCCAAACTTACGTGCAGTATTGTTTTGTATTCTGTTTGTCTTGGTTTTTTTTTTTTTAAAGTCATAATTTAGGGTATTATTTTACACAGATTTTTTTTTAGATTTATCCTTGTGTTTTTCCCTATCACTAACATTCTTGGAGCTTAGATCTTTCTCCATTTTCCTTTTTTTCTGTAACTTTATTGAGATGTAATGTATATACTGTAAGTTTACCCACTTAAAGTGTTCAGTGCAGTGGTTTCACTGTATTGAAAGATGAGTGCAGCCATCAGCACAGTCGATTTTAGATTTTCATCGCTTCAGTAAAAACCCTGTATCCTTCAGGCATCATCCCATTGTCTCCCCATAACCCCCAGCCCTAAACAACCACCTGTCTACTTTCTATCTCTGTAGACTTGTCTCTTCCAAATATTGCATATAAACAGAGTCACTGAATGTGTGATTGTTGTGGCTGGCTTCTGTCCCTTAGCCTGATGTCTTCAAGGTTCATCCATGTTGTAGCATGATCAGTACTTCATTCCTTTCCATGGCTCAGTAATAGCCCATGGGGTGGACATACCCATTCATCCATTGATGGACATTTGGGTTGTTTTGCTTTTTGGCTGTTATGCTCAACGCTGCTATCAATATTTGGGTATAGGTTTTTTTGCATGGACGTGCGTTTTCACTTTTCTGAGGTAATATGCCTAGGAGTGGAATTGCTAGGTCCAGTGGCACTTTTATATCTAAATTTTTGAGGACCTGGGCAGACTTTTCCAAAATTGCTGTATGGTTCGATCTTCCCACCAGCAGTGTATAAAGGTGTGTTTATTTTTTTCACATCTTCAGCAACACTTGTTATTACCTGTCCTTTTGATTTTAGCTGTTCTCGAGGGTGTGCAGTGGTATCTTGTAGTTTTGATTTGCATTTCCCTGAAGACTAAGAGCATCTTTTCATGTGCTTGTTGCCCACTTCTATATCTTTTTCAGAGAAATGTCTATTCAGATCTTTTGCCCACCTTTTTTTTTTTTTTTTTGAGATGGGGGGTCTCTCTCTGTCACCCAGGCTGAAGTGCAGTAGTGCGATCTCAGCCTCCTGAGTAGCTGGGGCTAACTATAAGTGCACACCACCATCCCTGGCTAATTTTTTGTATTTTGTTAGGGACAGGGTTTCACCATGTTGCCCAGGCTGGTCTTGAACTCCTGAGCTCAAGCGATCCACCCACCTTGGCCTCCCAAAGTGCTGGGATTACAGGTGTCAGCCACTGTGCCCAGCCCCCTTTGCCCACTTTTTGATAGTGTCATTTATCTTGTTGAGAATTCTTTGTGTATTCTGGCTACTAGACCCTTATCAGATACATGATTGGCAAATATTTTCTCCTATTCTGTTGTCTTTCTACTTTCTTGGGAATATCTTAGATACACAAACATTTTTAATTTTGTTGAAGTACAATTTAATTTTTCTTAGGTTCATACTTTTGGTGTCATATTTAGGAATTCATTGCTAAATAAATCTAAGGGCATGAAGATTTCCCATGTTCCCTTTTAAGAGTTTTATAGTTTTAGCTCTTAGAGTTAGGTGTTTGATCCATTCTGAATTAATTTTGTATGTGATTTCAGGTAGAGGTCCAACATCACTCTTCTGTTTTTCAGACAGAATCTTGCTCTTTCACACAGGCTGAAGTGCAGTGGTGTATTCGTAGCTCACTGCAGCTTCAAACTCCTGGGCTCAAGTAGTCCTCCTGCCTCAACCACCCCTGTAGCTGGGACTACAGGTGCGCACCATAATGCCCAGCTCCAACATCAGCCTTTTCCCTGTAGATATACAGTTGTCTCACCTTTGTTTTTTTTGAGACAGAGTCTCTCTCCGTCACCCAGGCTGGAGTGCAGTAGCACGACCTTGACTCATTGCAACAACCTCTGCCTCCCAGGTTCAAGTGATTCTCCTGCCTCAGCCTCCTCAGTAGCTGGGACTACAGGCATGTGCCACCATGCCTGGCTAATGTTTTGTATTTTTACTAGAGACAGAGTTTTGCCATGTTGGCCAGGCTGGTCTTGAACTCCTGGCCTCAGGTGATCTGCCTGCCTCAGCCTCCCGAAGTAGGGATTACAGTTGTGAGCCACCATGCCCGGTCAGCAGCATTTGTTGAGGAGACTATTCTTTCCCCATTGAATGGTCTTAACATCCTTTTTAAAAATCAGTTGACCATAGATATATGGGTTTATTTCTGGATGCTCAGTTGTGTTTCATTGATCTGTATGTCTGCACTTATGCCAGTACCCTGTCTTGAGTACTACTGCTTTTTAGTAGGTTTTGAAATGGGGAGGTGTGAGTTCTCTAACTTTGATCTTTGTTTTCAAGATTGTTTTGACTATTTGGAGCCTCTTGTAATTCCATATGAATTTTAGAATCAGCTTCTTCTACAAAGAAGCCAGCTGGGATTCTCATAGGGACTTGGGGAATCTGTGAGTCACCTTGGGCAGTAAGTCTTTTGATCTATGAACATGGCATGTTTTTCCATTTATTTAGATCTTGGTTTTCTTTTGACACTATTATTTAGTTTTCAGAGTGACAACTAAGGTTTTATGCTTCTTTGTTAAACTTATTTCTAAAATACTTTGTTTTTAATGCTGTTGTAAATGGAATTGTTTTCTGAATTCCATTTTCAGATTGCACATTACAGGTATAATCAGGTGTAGAAATACAATTTTATTTTGTATGTTGATCCTGTAGCCTGCATCGTTGCCAAGTTTGTATGTTCTAATAGTTTTTTAATGGATTTTTTAAAGGATTCTATTTAAAATCATGTGTGAATAGAGAGAGTTTTGCTTCTTCCTTTCCAATTTGGATGCCTTTGATTTATTTTTCTTCTGTAATTCCCTGACGAGAGCAATGTTGAATGAAAATGGTAGGAGTAGACATGCCTGATTTGTTCTTGGTCTTATGGGGACAGTGTTCAGTCTTTCATCGTCATGTATGATGTTAGCTGTTTTTTTGTCAGTTCCTTTATCAGTTTGAAGCAGTTCCCTTCTCTTCCTGATTTGCTGAGTGTTTTTATTCTGAAAGCATGTTGGATTCTGTTAGATGCCTTTTCTGTATCATTTGAGATGATCCAGTGGTTTTTGTCCTTTCTTCTGTTAATGTGGTGTATTACATAAATTTATTTTTGGATGTTAAAACCGACTCTGCATTTCTGGGCTAAATCCCACTTGGTCCGTGGTGTCTTGTCCTTCTTATGTGTTGCTGGATTCAGTTTCTGATTATTTTATTGAGGATTCTTACATCCTTATTCTTAGTGTGTAGTTTCATTTTCTTGTGATATCTTTGTTTTTGGGATCAGGGTGTAACACTGGCCTCATAGAATGAGTTGGTGTGTTCCAGCCTCTTCTATTTTTTGGAAGAAGTTGAGAAGGATTGGTGTTCATTCTTCTTTAAATATTTGACAGAATTCACTAGTGAAGCCATCCGAGTCCGGGCTTTTCTTTGTGGATAGTTTTTTGATTTTTAATTCATTTTCTTTGTTATAGGTCTAATCATATTGTTTGCTTTTAAGTCAGTTTTGGTAGTTTGTGTCTTTTTAGGGAAGTGTTCAGTTGATCTAAGTTGTCTAATTTATTGGCCTATAGATATTTATACTTTTCTTCCTCTTGTTGAAGAATATTCTTTAGAAGCTGTATTAGTGAAGGGTTTTTGGTAAATTCCTCTGTATCTGAATATGTTTATATTTTGCCACAATTTTGAAACTAATTTTTTTCTGGGTGCACAGAAGGGGTTGATTTCTGTTTTTTTTTTTTTTTTTTTTTTCTTAATAACATTTAAACGTTTCATACAACATCTGGTTTTTGCTGTTAAGATGTCTTTTGTTAGTGTGTACTTGCTCGGTAGATAATCTGTCTTTCCTCTCTGGCTGCTTTTAAGGTCTTCTCTCGCTCTTTCTTGTCCTTTTGACATTTCAGTGCAATGTGATTTGGGTGTGCTGTGCTTTTTATTTTTCCTATTTGGTGTATGTTATGCTTTCTCTATTTGTGGATTTATGTCTTTTATTAGTTCTCAAAAATTCTCAGCAATTTTCTCAAATATTTTCTCTTCTCCATTATATTCATTTCTTCTGGGACTCTAATTTGACATATGTCAAACCTTATTTTGTCTTCCACACATCTTAACTGCTCTTTCATATTTTTCATCTCTTTGTCTCCTTGTGCTACATTCCAGGTGCTTTTCTTTTTTTGGCTCTATCTTCAGTTCATTGATTCTTTCTTCAGCTGTGTCTAATCTGCCATTTCACTTGTTTATTGAGTTTTCCATTTCAGTCCTTCTTTTCTTTTTTTTTTTTTCTTTTTGAGATGGAGTCTTGCTCTGTCGCCCAGGCTGGAGTGCAGAAGCGCAATCTTGACTCACTGCAAGCTCCGCCTCCCGGGTTCACACCATTCTCCTCCTTCAGCCTCCCAAGTAGCTGGGACTACAGGTGCCTGCCACCACGCCTGGCTACTTTTTTGTATTTTTAGTAGAGATGGGGTTTCATTGTGTTAGCCAGGATGGTCTTGATCTCCTGACCTTGTGATCCATCCTCCTCGGCCTCCCAAAATGCTGGGATTACGTGAGCCACTGCACCTGGCCCCATTTCAGTAGTTCTATCTTTAATTTCTGAAAGTTCCATTTGGTTTGTTTTCACATCTCTTTCGTATTTTTTGCTAGTTCCTTGTGGCTTGTCTATTTCATAATTCTATCTTTTATTTCTTTAAGCAATTTATGAAGTTATTTTATATTGTGATATCAGATACAATAAAACCTTGGTGGTAAAAAAAAGAAAAATCTCCTATTTTGTTTGACTCATCCATGTTGCCATGCTTGATTTTGTTTGCTTTGTTGATTTGTTTGATCTTAATCTACAGGAATCCTGGAGACCCAAATAGGGGATGCCTTCTTCCAGAGAGGATAGGGATCCTTGGCAAAGGAGAAGAGTTTCTAGTTTAGATAGATCCTCTACCCTGTGGTTTATTGCTAGAATCAGTGTCCGATAGGACAGCTCAGCCTTCCCAGTTGCTTCATGCTCAAAACTCTAGTTGCAGCTCTTTGTGGATGGGTGGTGAGAAGAGGGAGTTCAGTTAGGGATTTTCCTTACCTTATGTAAGCCGAACAATACGTTAAAAGGAGCGGTTTCAGGGATCTGGTTGTTTTGTAGAAGGGCTGTTGGATGTCCTCCATAATCCTGTCTCTTTAGTGTGTTCACACGATTGTTAGTTACTTGGGTGTTGATATTAATTTGTTGGTATTAAAAATAATGTTGACATTCACATTTTTGTGCATCTACCTTTGTGCACTTAACATAGCATTTCTGTAAGACAGATTTTTAGATTTAAAGTTGCAGCGTTTATTTTTGATAGATCCTGTCACATTGTCCTCCCCAAAAGATTTTACTAATTATATTCCTTCTTGCAACAATTGAAGACAGTTTCCCCATGCCTTTGCAAACGCTAGATATTATGAATATTTAAATTTTAAATTTTAATTTTCTAAACTTTTGCTTCATTAATCATTGTGAAATAATAGCAAATACAGAAAAGTACACAGAAAAAAATATACAACCCACTGACTTGTCACAAAGTAAAAATTCTTATGGAACCACCACTTATATTTGGACATGGAACACTGGCAGCGATCAGAATTCCTGTTGTCCCATCCAACCAGACCTTTCTCCTTCCTCCCAGGGTTAACTTATATTGACTTGTATCCCTGTAGTTCAGTCGGTCCTGTTTTTGAACTTGACATATGACATCATGCTGTACATATTCGTGTCTTCTGTTTTTTTTTTTATGAGATTCACCTTTGCTAGTGCACCCACTGCCACATTTCTATTTACTTTAGAGTGATCCATGAATGGATATATATAAGTCCTTTCTCAACATCGCTGACAGGTTCTTGGAAACTGTGACTTTGAGTGAAGTGACCTATACCGCAGGTCCTCAAATAACATCATTTTGTTCAATGTTGTTTTATTATAATGATGAGAAAAAAATGGTTTTGTTTTTATTTTTGTTTTTTTTTTTTTTTGAGACAGTTTCATTCCATCGTCCAGGCTAGAGTGCACTGGCACGATCATGGCTCACTGCAGCCTTGACCTCCTGGGCTCAGGTAGGTGATCCCCCAACCTCAGCCTCACAGGTAGCTGGGAAGCACAGACATGTGTCACCATGCCCGGCTAATTTCTTCCTTCCTTCCTTCCTCCCTCCCTCCTTCCTTTTTTCTTTCTTTCCTTTCCTCTTTTTTTTTGTTTGAGTTGGAGTCTTGCTCTGCCACCCAGGCTGGAGTGCAGTGGTGCGATCTCAGCTCACTGCAACCTCCGCCTCCCGGGTTCAAGCAATACTCAGTCTCCTGAGTAGCTGGGATTACAAGCACCTGCTAATTTTTGTATTTTTTAGTAGAGATGGGGTTTCACCATGTTGGCCAGGCTGGTCTGGAACTCCTGACCTTTGTGATCCACCCGCCTCAGCCTCCCAAAGTGCTGGGATTACAGGTGTGAGCCAGCCACTGTGCCCGGCACGCCTGGCTAATTTCTTAACTGTTTTGTAGAGATGCAGTCTTCTTATGTTGCTCAGGCTGGTCTTGATCTCTTGGGCTCAAGTAGTCTTCCCGCCTTTGCGTCCCGAAGTGTTGGGATTATAGGTGTGAGCCACTGTGCCTGGCCTAGTTTTGTTATACATTGTTTGGCTTCAAGTCACAGTTTCCCAAGAACCTAGTGACGACATTAAGGGAGGACTTAGTGTACTACAATTTATCTGTTCTGCTGTTTTATGAACATTTGGGTTGTTCCTAGTTTTTGGCCGTCAAGAGTATTCTTGCACAGATTTTGTGTACATGTGCACGCATTTCTCTTGGATATATGCCTAGGAGTGGGATTTCTGGGCCACAGGGGTGAGTATACTTAGTTTTAGTAGCTACTGTAAAACATTTTTACCTGATTATGTTCCCTGCAACAGGTTAGGAGTCACCTGTGCTCCGCACCATCTCTTACACTTAGTTTTGGGTCTTCTGAATTTCGGCCATTCTGGTGTGTGTGTAGTGGTATCTTGTGATGAGATTAAGTACCTTCTAATATGTTTATTGGATTTTTCCTTTTGTGGTCTATTGAAGTCACACTTTAAGTCTCTTTGCTCGTTTTCTGGTAGAGTTGTCTTTTTCTTACTGATTTGAAGGCATTCTTGGTACATTCTTGGGATAGAAGCCCTTTGTCAATTTTGTGTCCAGTAGATATCTTTTCCCACTGTGTAGCTTGTCTTTTGACTCTTCATGGAGTCCTTATAAGAACGCTTCATACTGTTAAGGTAGCCTAATTTACCAGTCTTTTTCCCGTTTAAGAAGTCTTTCTCTGCCTTAAAGTCCTAAAGATATTTTCCTACTGTATCTTTAGAACGTTTATTGTTTTATCTTTCACATTTTGTTGGGTGACTGACTGAAACTGATTTTTGAAATGGCAGGAGGTAGGGTTTTATTTTCTTTTCAAATGGAATTTTCCTGGCATCATGCAAATTATGAACACTATAGAGTCATAACAAGCCTTGATATCTGACAAATCCTTCTGTCTTCTTCAAGCATATCTTGGCTGTTCTCAACCTTTTGCATATCTACATGAATTTGAGAATCACCTCACTCAGTTCTGCAGGAAAAGCACAAACAAACTGCTGTTCCACAAAAATTAAAAATTAAAAAAAAAAGCCGCTGGGATTTTCATGGTGTAGCATTAAAATAATGATGAGTGTTGAAATCGATACAATACTGAGTCTTCCAACATGGACATTTAAACTTTTTTTTTTTTTTTTTTTTTGAGACAGAGTCTCGCTCTATCGCCCAGGCTGGAGTACAGTGGCGCGATCTCGGCTCACTGCAAACTCTGCCTCCCGGGTTTATGCCATTCTCCTGCCTCAGCCTCCCGAGTAGCTGGGACTATCGGCGCCCACCACCTTGCCTGGCTATTTTTTTGTATTTTTTTAGTAGAGACGGGGTTTCACCGTGTTCGCCAGGATGGTCTCAATCTCCTGACCTCGTGATCCGTCCGTCTCGGCCTCCCAAAGTGCTGGGATTACAGGCTTGAGCCACTGCGCCCGGCCTAAACTTTAATATATACATTATTCTGATAAAAATGTTTTATGGTTCTCTTCAGAGAGGTCTTATATTAATTTCACGTTATTTGATGGTTTTAGATGTAAATGGCATCTTTAAAAAGATCTTACTTTAAAAGTGTTTGTTTTGATTATGCAGTACTGAAACTATTTTCTATTTTGACCTTGGATACATCAACTTTGCTCACATATTAATCCTAACGATTACAGTTTCTTTTGGATTTTCTTTATATGTAATCATAGTCTGTGAATTTGATGTTTTCCCTTCCCAATCTTTATACCTTTCACTTCTTTATTTTACTTCACTTTATATAGTTAATTTGTGAGAGTATGAATTTTAGTCTTGTTCCAAATCTCAAAAGCATTTTACCATCAAGTAAATTGTTTGTTGTAGGTTTTTTTTTGTTTTTCCTTAAGTGGCTGACATCAGATTAAAGAAGTTTGTTCCCTTCTTTTCCTGATTTATTAAGAGGATTTTTAAAAATCAGGAGCAGATGTTGAACTTTGTCAATGCCTTTTCTATTTCTATTGAGATGATCATATGATCAAAATATCTTCTGTTAACGTGGTGAATTGCGCAATTTGTTGTGATGTGTTCTTTTTCTGTAGGATGATAATTGGGTTTGCTAATATTTTGTTTAGGGATTTTTGCAGATGTTTATGAGTGATAAGAACTGTGCTTTCTCTTTTTGCAATGTCTGTGTTCAGCCTGGGTGTCGAGGCCTAGGCCTGCCCATAAAACACTTAAAAGATCGTCTGTTTACTCTTTCTCTGTTCCCTGGAAGAGGTGGATTAACAACGGCCGGGTTCAGTGGCTCACGCCTGTAATCCCAACACTTTGAAAGGAGGCCAAGGTGGGAGGATCACTTGAGCTCAGGAGTTCAAGAACAGCCTGGGCCACATAGCGAGACCTCGTCTATACTAAAAATAATAAAAGATCAGCCGAGTATGGTGGTGCATACCTGTAGTCTCACCTACTTGAGAGGCTGAGATGGAAGGATCACTTGAGCCCTGCAGGTCAAGGCTATAGGTAAGCTGTGATGGTACAACTGTGCTCAGCCTGGGCAACAGAACAAGACCCTGTCTCAAAAAAAAAAAAGAATGGTATTATTTCTGACTTAAATGCTTTGTAGAATCAGATGTGAAACCAGCTAGGCCCCATAGTTGTCTTTGTAGGAAAGTTTCAAATTTTGGTAAGTTGTAGTTTTCTATAAATTTTTTCTGTTTTCAGAATTTTGGCGTATGATTTGTTGGGCAATATTATTTTATTATCTTGTCATGTTTTATAGGATCTGAAGTATGCTCTTTTATTCCAGATGTCTGATATTTGATTTCTCTCCCTCTCTGCTACTGTCTGAATGTTTTACCCTCCTGCCCCGCCGCCAAATTTATATGTTGAAATCCTAACTCCGAAGGTGATGGTGTTAGGAGGTGGGGCCTCTAGGAGGTGATTAGGTCATGAGGGTGGAGCCCTCACGATTTGAATTCAGGCCTTTATACAAGAAACCCCAGAGCGCAAGCCAGCCCCTTTCACCATGTGAGGTGACAGTGAAAAGAGGGCTGTCAGTAAGGAAGTCGGCTCTCCCCAGATGGCAGATCTGCTAGTGCCTTGGTCTTGGACATCCCAGCCTCTAGAACTGTGAGAAATAAGTTTCTGTTGTTTATAAGCTTCCAGTTTTGGGCATTTTGTGATAGCAGCCTGAAGGGGCTAAGACGCTCAATCATTCCCACCAAGAGTTTAGTTTCCTAAGAATAAACTTTTGATCCATTTGTACTGTATGATTGTTTTCTGTTTGATTAATTCTTGATCATTTCCTTTTTTCTATTAGGCTAATTTGTTCCTTTTGTAAATTCTTCCTGATATGGATGCTTATCCAAGTTTCAGCACCTTCTTTGTTCTAAAATGTGTATTTAAAGCCTCTAAAAATGGCTTTGGCCACATTCCACAAGCTATACTTTCAATATTCAATTAAAATATACTCTGATAACAATGAACATTTCTTCTGTGACTCATGGAAATATTTAGATGGGAATTAATTAGTAAACATGTGAGAGTTCTTGTTATCTTTTTTGTATTGATTACTAGCAAAATTACATTGGAGTGAGAATAGAGTCTAAGGGATCCTGTGGCATTTGTTGAGATTGCCATTTGATCCTTTGAAATTTTTTGTGGCTTTATTAATTTTTAAAAATAATGTTTCTCTGTGTGCTTGAAAAGGTAGTGTCTTCTTGGCTGGGCATGGTAGCTCACGCCTGTAATCCCAGCACTTTGGGAGGCTGAGGTGGGTGGATCACCTGAGGTCAGGAGTTCAAGACCAGCCTGGTCAACAAGGTGACATGCTGTCTCTACTAAAAATACAAAAATTAGCCAGACGTGGTGGTGGGCGCCTGTAATCCTAGCTACTTGGGAGGCTGAGGTAGGAGAATCCCTCGAACCTGGGAGGCGGAGGTTGCAGTGAGCTATGATCACACCATTGCACTCTAGCCTAGGCAACAAGAGCAAAACTCCATCTCAAAAAAAAAAGAAAAGGTAGTGTCTTCTTAAATGTTGGGTATGACATTTTGATCTGCCTATTAGGCTAAATTAATTGTTTTGTTCAGATCTGTAATCTTACTGATGTTATTGTCTGCTTGTTCCGTAAGAAGGATGGCCAGAAACTTTTCATGATAATTTTGAATTTGCCTATTCTTACTTATCTTGAGGCTATGCTACTAGCTGCCTCAGAGTTAGAACTGTTACATCTTCCTGGTGAATTAAAATGTTCATTTTGGTGTCCTTTACCATTTCCTTTAAATTTTTATTTTTCTTTTTACCATCACACAATATGTCCATTGTAATCATTTAATCAGTTTAAAGTGTCCTTTATCTCTGGTTATACTTTTTGTTTCTTTTGACTGATTGTAATGGAGCTTCTCTAGGTTCTTTGGTTTCATATTTGCACTATGTATCTTTTAATATCCTTTCATTTTTAACCTTCTGTTTTTGTATTTAAAATGTGGCATATAATTGGGTTTGGTTTTTTATTCATTCTGACATTCTGTCTTTGTTATTTTATTAGACTTACACTAAAGCTTAAATTTAAAAAAATTTTTCTTACCTATTTTAGGTTTCTGTTTCTCTTCTCGGACAGTCTTTTGGCTTATTTATTTATTTATTTGAGACGGAATCTTGCTCTGTCGCCCAGGCTGGAGTACAGTGGCGCCATCTTGGCTCACTGCAAGCTCCGCCTCCCGGGTTCACGCCATTCTCTTGCTTCCGCCTCTCGAGTAGCTGGGAGTTTTTGGCTTATTTATCATTCCATGTCCCCGCTCTGCTTGGAAGTTGTAGATGCCTTTACTTTTTTTCTAGTGGTTGTTTTAGTTATTGCCAGCAAGCAGTTGGCTTATTAAAGTCTAATATTGTTTAGTACTTTTACCCTCTTCTTGGGCAATGCAAGGTTCTTAGAGTACATTTTACTGCTGCTCCTGACCTCCATTGTTATCGTTGTTGTGTATTTTATTATTTTAAACTCAAGGAGACATTCTTAATTTTTTTTTATTACAGGCATTATTCATTTACCCATGTATTTATTTCCCACGTTGCCCTTCATTCTGTCCTGTATCTCTGAGTGTATGTATATATATTTGGGATCTTTTTGTTCTTGTCTGGAGAGCACTCTTTAATATTTCCTTTAGTGTAGGTCTGCTGGTTATGAGTTCTTAATTTTTGTTTCATGATATGTATAAATGGTATTTTTGGAGGCTTTCTAGAATCTGTGGCTTGATGTCTTTTTTTCATTTTAGGAAAATATTAGTCTTAATTTTTTCTTGTTTTTGCCCATTTCCTGTTTTATTTATCTTTATTTTAATTTTTATGAGAGATGGGGTCTAACTCTGTCACCCAGGCTGGAGTGCAGTGGCATGATCATAGTTCATCATAGCCTCAAACTCCTGGGCTCAGGGGATCCTCCTGCCTTAGCCTCCTGAGTAGCTACAGAAGCATGCCAGCATGCCCAGCTTTTAAAAATGTTGTTTTATTTTTTAAGAGATGAAGTCTTGCTATGTTGCCCAGGCTGTTCTCAAACTCAAGGCCTCCTGCCTTGACCTTCCAAAGTGCTGGGACAGGCGTGAGCCACTGTGCGTGGCCTTTTTCCTCTTTTCTTTTGGATTCTAATTACAAGTATGTTGGACACATTCTCTTAATTTTCTGTGTCTTGTAGCCCTTGCTTTATCTTTTCTCGGTTGTATCCTTTCCATGCTTCATTCTGGGTATGTTCTTGTGGTCTGTCTGCCAGTTTATCAGGTATCTTTAGCTTTCCCATTTTCTTACCTCTGCCTTGTTCCTTGACCCCAAATTATTACCTCTTTTTGTCCAACCCATATCTTCAGGTTTAGAAAACTAAACTCGATTTAGAAAACTAGTTAATGTGGTAGTGTTATGCTTCCTAAATAACATTTGCATTTTAAAAAGAGTGAATAATGTGGGCATTGCAGGTGTTCTGGAAGAAACAGTGGAAGAGACTTCAGACTCTTTGGACCATAGTCGTTAGCTGCCCCTCAGCGTATGCCAAAGGTTGGTTTTGCCAGTTCTTCACCTAGAGCTACAGCAAGGATAACTGTTCCCTCCTTGTAACCCTAGCTGTACCACCGCAAGGGGAACCACAATTAGGAGAAATGCTAGTTGGTCTTCTGTCAATCATTGTTACATTGAAATTATCGCCATCCACCTGCATATCTTCAGTTTTTTCTCATCTGCTGTTTAATCCGTTGAATTCTTAATGTCTATTTCTGCATCTTTTTCGTTCTAGAATCTCTGAACGATTCATTTTTATCATTTCCAGTTCTCCCTGAAGTTCTCAGTTTTGTCTTCTATTCTTTGATACAGCATGTGTGTCTGGCACCTCCAATAGTTGGAATCCATGCATGTGTGTTTCTTTCTACTATTGTGGGTTTTTCTTTTTTCAGTGGTACCTTTTTCTTTTTCTCTCTTTTTTTTTTTTTTGAGATGGAGTCTTGCTCTGTCGCCCAGGCTGGAGTGCAGTGGCCGGATCTCAGCTCACTGCAAGCTCTGCCTCCCGGGTTTACGCCATTCTCCTGCCTCAGCCTCCTGAGTAGCTGGGACTATAGGCACCCACCACGCCGGCTCGTTTTTTGTATTTTTTAGTAGAGACGGGTTTCACTGTGTTAGCCAGGATGGTCTCGATCTCCTGACCTCGTGATCCGCCCGTCTCGGCCTCCCAAAGTGCCGGGATTACAGGCTTGAGCCACCGTGCCCGGCCACCTTTTTCTTTTAATAGACTTGTTTTTTAGAGCAGTTGTAGGTTCTCAGCAAAATCAAGTGGAGTATGTAGCTTCCCACAGACCTTCTCCCCCATTGTGGTTTTGTTCTTGCTGGTTTCCATTCATGTCATCCTGTCTTCTTGTGTCTGCCTAGTTTTGCTTGTGTGCTAGAAATTGTATTTGAACAATTATTTTAGAAGTAACTTGAGGCCTAGGATCATAGGCCTCGAGAGAATTTTAGGTTTGTTTCTATCAGAGGCCTGGGAAACACTAGCAGCGGAGTCATTTTAATTCAGTTTTGATGGTTTGGTCTCTTTGAAGTAAAACTGTAATTCCTGGTAGGGCCTGTTGACTTTGGCTCACTTCTACTCTTTTTTTTTTTTTTTTTTTTGAGACTGGGTCTCCTCTGTCTCCCAGGCTGGAGTGCAGTGGTGCGATCTCAGCTCACTGCAATCTTCACCTCCCTGCAGTCTTCACCTCCTGGGCTCAAGTGATCCTCCCACCTCAGCCTCCCTGAGTAGCTGGGACTACAGGCGTGGACCACTACACCTGGCTAATTTTTGTAATTTTTGTAGAAACAGGGTTTTGCTATGTTGCCCAGGCTGGTCTGAAACCCCTGAGCTCAAGTCGTCTACCTGCCTTGGGCTCCCAAAGTATTGGGATTACAGGCATGAGCCACTGTACCGGGCCTCACTTCTACTCTTAAAAGGGCAGTATTTTGGGTACTAATCCAAAGAAGGGCGTCATGACGGTTCCTGTCCCCATAGCCCTGAAGTTTGGTTAAAAGTTCCTCTCAGTCAGCTGTGGAATTATCGCTGCCCTCTCTTGGAAAAGCAGATCCAGATACCTTTGTCCTTCCCTGGCTTGTTAGCTCTGCCTTCAAGCAGATATTTTGTCTAGCTTTTTTAGTTGGCCTCAGCAGTTTATTGGCCTCAACTACCTATTCTCGCATTACATGAAGTGGAAGTCTAACCTCTTCATTTTATGACACACACACACCCAAATCTGATGCCAAAATCAGGATGCTCAAGTACCCCAGTTAAGTCCTCCATATCTGCAGATTCTGCATCTGGAATTCGCAGACACCAAGGGCCGAATGTGTGTGTGTGTGAGTGTGTGTGTGTGTAATTCTCCCCCTCTGATGACTGGAAAATACTTCATTGTTATATTTTGCATTTCCTTGATTTTAGTAAGATTGAACATCTTTTCATATATATATATATATATATTCCTTTTGTCAATTTACGTGGTCTACTTTTGGGGGTAGTTTTCTTTTTTCATATTGATTTCTTACACTTTACATATTCTTGACGTTGATACTCTGTTACATGTTGCAAATATTTTCTCCCAGTCTTTCATGTATCTTTTGCCTTTGAATTATGACTGTGTTATATAAAAGCTTATTATTCATTCATTGACTTATTATTGAGATGGGGTCTCAAACTCTTAGGCTCCAGTGATCCTCCCTCCTCGGTCTCCCAAAGTGCTGGGATTATAGGTGTGAATCACTACACTTGGCCCTGCTAAGGCTTTTTAATTTTATGTTTTCTTTTCTTTTCTTTTCTTTTTTTTGAGACAGAGTTTTGCTCTTGTTGCCCAGGCTGGAGTGCCGTGGTGCGATCTTGGCTCACCACAGTCTCCACCTCCTGGGTTCAAGCAATTCTCCTGCATCAGCCTCCCAAGTAGCTGGGATTACAGGCATGCGCCACCACACCTGGCTAGTTTTATATTTTTAGTAGAGACAGGCTTTCTTCATGTTGGTCAGACTGGTCTCAAACTCCCGACCTCAGGTGATCCACCCGCCTCGGCCTCTCAAAATGCTGGGATTACAGGTGTGAGGCACTGTGCCCGGCAATTTTACATTTTCAAATCTTGAGAAACCTTAATGGCTTCTGGGTTTTGCCTCTTAGAAAGGCTTTTGCAGTACACTAAGGATGTAGTACATGTTATACATTCTTTCTTATATTTAGTAATTCTTTTGGACTGGGATGTTTCTGTACTCTGGGAAATAGCTGATTTCCCAGCTAACTGAATAGAGTGTAAGGATAGGAGCTGCTCATTTCCATCTATGTGAAAGGTTTTCTCAGGCCCCAACAACAGTGTGCGGGCCTGAGCTCAATCCATGCTTGGAGGTTCTTCCCACTCCCTCTTGTCCAGTCCTGCGCTTTGGAAGGTGCAGCTTGGACATTTTCAAAGGCCATATCCTCCGGGTTACATGCAGTTGAGGGGAGCGGTTAAAAGGGAGACAGGAGATGATGGTCTGTCATCAGTAGAAATATTGAGGCCAGTGACTTGTGAGGCCCAATTCCTTTTTTTTTAACAGCTGTTTATTTTTGTGAACGTGAGAGCTCTGCAATGTAAAACAATCCAGACCATATGTGAAAGCCCAAAGACGGAAGGGGAGAGAGTGCCGCACGCTCTGCTCTGTAGAGGGACAATTGTGAGCATCCTTCACCTCCCTCCCTGCCTGCGTCACACATGTGAGCATGTGTACGGCTTTACGTATGTCACCTCTGACAGTGCGGTGTTTCCGTATGTCACCTCTGACAGTGCGCTGTGTGTTGAGCTGTCTCTGGTCAGTTTGGACAGACCCACATAGCTTGGAGCGTGTGTTGAAGAGTGCAAATGTCAGAGCCAGCGTACCGGGTTTGAGTCCCTGCCCTGCCATTGACGACGGCCGAGTGATGTCTGTGTGTGTTGCTTGTCTGTAAAGCGCGACGCCGGCCGTGCTGCCCTGTCGGGCTGCTGGGAGGGTGGAGCGAGTTCACACACACAGCCTGTGGAAGGGTGGCCGTCTGCAGCTGTCTCTGGTGACTGTGATGTTCCGGAGGGAATGGCGTTCAAGTGACGCCTTGCCAAACACCCTGTGCACTGTTCTTGCAGGTGTCGAGTGATGCTCGCTCGATACTCTGCGTGTGGCCAACACGCGGGGCTCAGGCGGCTCACTGCTCTTCCTTCCAAAGGCCGACTGTGGGGACCTTGCTGAAGACGGATCATCTGTTTCAGGGTCTGGAGTTGGGGTCCCACACCGCTTGCCGTGAGAAGTCAGGGGGCGGTGCCGGCCTCTGAGCAGCCCCGTGGGGCTGAGGGCTGGCCCAGGTGCCCTCACAGGGCGACCTCCTGACGCCCCTGCTCGCTGTGGCCCACGCTCCTGACCCCACCCTCAGGTTCTGAGCAGGAAGCAGTCCCCGCACTTGGCCACTGGGAAGGAAGGTTGTGTGGGGGCAGAGGCTCCCTGTGTGACCTGGAGATGATCTTTCCTGCCCCTGCAGGTGCAGCAGTACCGCGTCGCCATGACTGCCAAGGACTGCTCCATCATGATCGCGCTCTCCCCCTGTCTGCAGGATGCCAGGTGAGGCGACCACTGCAGGGCCTGCAGCCTGGGTCTCGTGGGGTTTTATGGACAGCTGGTTAATTGTTAATAGGACAGCTCGTTTCCCCATATTTAGAGACTCCTTGGCCTATGTGACATCACGGGGCTTACTAACTCTCGCCCTCTAGAAGCTTGTAATTCGGTCGAAAGACAGATTTATGGAGAGTAACTTAAAAGGGTTGTTATTACATTGAAAGTTTCTGTTTTCTAAGAAAATACTCCAAGAGCTCAGAAACAATGTGGACAGTGAGCTGCCCATTCCATTCCCTCAAAGAAAGCCAGTCCGTGAGATGCGTGGGTGCCTGTGGCCCTTGTTCCTCAGTCTCCCACGGTGCCAGCGTGGCGCACCTGCCTTTTTACTACCACAGTCATTTGAAGCCTGTGAGGCGCGCGTTTTCTTCTGCTTCCTCCCTGAATAACTGGCCTGTGCGCAGCCCTCTCCCTAATGCCACTGGTTTTGTTTAGTCCCGTCTCAGTGTTTCTGGGAACTCGGGATGAAACTGATAATCTCATCGTTGTTAGACAGCATCTCCATCACTGATCTTCAGGGGTGCCAAATCCTGCACCCCGTATTTGCGGAATGTTCCACATTCTTCTAACATGTGTGCCTGGGTCAAGATGACCTTGGTTGCTGGCTGCCAGCCACTCGTTTTCCCGGTGCTTTTGAACTAAACAGTTCCCAGGATTCCTGTTGCCTGGCAGGCACAGAATTGTTTACTTTCCAATATGAAATACTGAGGAACATGATAGGGCGTAACTGAAGTAGAAAAAAGGTTGTTCTATTTAGCTGAAAACTTCTGTTATCCCCTAAGGAAATAGCTACAGGGCTAAGTTATGAGGAATTCCTTAGCCGGATTAAGCTGGTGGTGTTCGAAGAGAGAACACCCACAAGGATACCGCCGTTCAGCAGCCCCCGGAGCAGGGACGCAGCCGGGCAGCGGAGATGTGCTTGGACGCGGGGTGCTCAGGTGGGCTAAGGCGGCTGAAGGACAGACGTGTTACTCTCCTCGTCTAGCACCCGGGAATCTCTTAGTGCCTGGTCAGTGATGTCAGAATGGAAACCCAGCACGTGGGGAAAGCTGAGGGCCCGGGTCCTGACGACCAACTGCTCAGCAGAAACGACACTGGGGAAGAGGATGTGTCCCGAAGGTGCTGAGCCACATGGCTTAGACCTGGGGTGAAGGTACGGGAATCATCCGGCACAAAGCACTCTAGCCAGGCCTTTCTCAACAAAAGGAGAGGATCTCAGAGAAGGCTTCTCCTCCGAGAACATGAGAACATGGCATGTGGGCTGGGCCTGCTTCCAGGAAGGTGTGCGCAGTGGCCGCACCTGTGAAGTCCCAGTGACTGTGGTGCTCTAGAGGCCTAGGGACAAGCCAAGGCTGGGATTTATCATGAGTCGTCTTGGCATCTTGAGATGCCTGGTAGGCCTGAGACTAAATTTAGATCCCTAGACTTTAATTTACAGGTCACAGATAGACTGACCACATTTCAACTTCTTACACCCCCTAAAATAAAGGCTTCTCCAGCTCTGTGCTACTGTTTCTGCCCTGTCATAAAGGAAAATGTCTCAAGTTGGATCTGCCTTCCTGTCGCTGCAGAGCTTTGCCCCTTTGGGAATTTGGAACTGTGGAGAGAGCCGCCACGGCTTCCCGTGCCTAAACCCTGCTGCTCCTCTCGACCTCCCATTTGAAACACAGTGCGCGGCCTTGGCTTCTCCACCCCGATTCCCGGCAACCCCCAGCGGGTCAGTGTCCTGGAGAATGGCCTTCCAGGCAAGGGCAGCACCCCCTGCAGCCAGAAGGCCACCTGAGCCTCATTCTCCAAGGCTGCTGGAGGGCACACTTGTGGCACAAAGGGACATGTGTGTCCCTGGGGCCTCTTGCCCAGTCTTGTCCTCTGGGGTGCTGACAGGAAGAAGAGCATTTCTGTGTCAGGAGCTGGTGCCCGCTGGTCACTGCCATTGGCTCCCATGGAGCTAGCTTGTAGTTGACCCAGGTAGTCAGACCCTCCCCGGGAGCTGCCTGGAACATCCTTCCTGTCTTCACACCCATGGTCGTGTCAGGTGCTGCTTCTGAGAAATTAACTGAGGTGTCCTTTAAAATACGTAGCCCTAGTCCTGGGCTGGGGATGTGACTGTTCCAGCCCAGGTGCACCGAGCTTGGGTCTCAGGCCTCAGAACTGAGGGGCGCCTTGGGCTTCTGTGGTTCTCACAATAAAATGTGGCCCCTTGGGAGGAGCTGCAGGCACCTTCCAGCTTCTGGAGGAGGCTCACGACCTTAATCTGTAAACGAGTTATTTGCTGTTTACTCCTCAGGCGAGAATAGTTACTGACCCCAGCAGCTGAGTCAGGGATTTGTTTTTCCTACAAACAGGATTCTGGGGCAGGTGGCAGTGAGCGCCGAGGCCGTGGTGAGCAGCGTCACTCACAGCAGGGGCGTGCGCATCAGTATTTCCTGTCCTCGGCAGGAGCTTTTGAAGTTGGGGTTTGGTTTGTTGATTTCTAAATCTTCTAAATCTCGAAGAGTAGTAAACATTGGGACACCAGAACCCAGGATACTTCTCTTGGACTGAACTGAGCTGAGGTCACTTATTTAGCCAGTGCCTGGAGTGCTGCGTGCTGAGTGCCCTGAGATGAGAAGCGGGACACAGCAGAATTCAGCACTTGGAGTAATCCGAAACGTGTTTTTCAGGGCAAATAATTATTCACATCTTGTTATAAGCACACGACTTCTGATGTTTATTAAAACCACAAAACTAAGCCCTGAGAAGCAAAATACAAAGGACTGAAGATGAAATTTGAGAATAAAATGAGAAACCAGATCTCTTCAGATGTGAACCAAAGGAGCCTGCGTTTCTCAGCAGACAGGAGAGGCACAGGAGAAGGCTTGTCGACATTTCATCCATTTGGCGCTGGAATGGCCAGATCTACTTTTTACTTTTTCTTGGTTTTGTAATACTTGGCTCATGATAAAGGGACTTTTCAGCGCTCGTTTATACCACTGGGCTGGGGGAACATTGCTCACATGATCCACGTAATTACTTTTCCATCTTTCAGCCCTTTAACCCTCTCTCGCCTGGTATGGTGGGGTGCACTGGCCTGAGGAAGCTTTGCGTGCTGCTGCACACAGCGCAGACAGCTGTCCACACGCACAGATGCCCAGAACGAGTGCTTTTTGTGAGCTGGGGTGTGAGGCCATTCACTTCTCTTTTTTTTTTTTGAGACGGAGTCTCGCTCTGTCGCCCGGGCTGGAGTGCAGTGGCCGGATCTCAGCTCACTGCAAGCTCCGCCTCCCGGGTTTACGCCATTCTCCTGCCTCAGCCTCCCGAGCAGCTGGGACTACAGGCGCCCGCCACCTCGCCCGGCTAGTTTTTTTGTATTTTTTTTTAAGTAGAGACGGGGTTTCACCGTGTTAGCCAGGATGGTCTCGATCTCCTGACCTCGTGATCCGCCCGTCTCGGCCTCCCAAAGTGCTGGGATTACAGGCTTGAGCCACCGCGCCCGGCCTCACTTCTCTTTTAAAAGAGATTGATTTATCTAACTTTGCAGAAGTCAAAGAAAAATAGAAAAAAACCCATACTAGTTGAAAGGAAGGAAGGAAGGGAGAGAGAACGGGAGGGAGGGAAATGAATGGGAGGCTTGTGTATCCTGAAATGGTATTTTTTACTTGCAGCTCTGATCAAAGGCCTGTGGTCCCTTCATCGAGGTCCAGGTTTGCCTTCTCTGTGTCTGTGCTGGACCTTGACCTCAAGCCCTACGAGAGCATTCCGCATCAGTATAAACTGGACGGCAAGATCGTCAACTACTATTCAAAGACTGTATGTGCCAAAGACAACGCCGTGATGTCGACTCGGTTCAAGGAAAGCGAAGATTGCACGTTAGTTCTCCACAAGGTCTAACTCTTTCCCTGCAGTGTCTTTGAAACTTGAACACAGAATGTGAAGGCTGAATGATAGAGCTGTTTTCTGTTGTGTTGGGTGAGCTTTGGTTGTGAATGGTTTTGCTTTTCACCCCTGTTGAGGTGGGATTGCCTCCTGGAGACATGGAATTGAAGAGCGCTGGGAACATCTTCCTGGACAAGGAATGTAGGACGTGTGTGTCCCAGGAAGCTGCTCACGCTCTTCAAATGGAAGTGTCCGTTAAGCCCTGGGAAGACCTTCTGGATAGATCTTCCTTCCCAACCAGGGCTCCTGTCTGATTCTCTAATGCTAAAAGCCTTATTCTAAGACCCAAGGTTTGGATCTGCTACCACCAGACTCCTAACATAGAAAACTTGAATTGTCACATACATTTTACAGTTTGGACTTTAAAGAAAACATGGATACTACTGGAACTTTCCCCAGCTGAGTTACATGGTCACTTTTCAGTGCAAGCCACATATCAACACAGGTTTTTAGGTGGTTCCCTGCTGCAGAGCGTGACCTCGTGGTCGTGTAGACGCCGGTTCTGAGCAGTGTAGACTCAGGGTCCCTGTGGAGGTGCTGAAGCCCGTGGTTCCACACGGGGCAGCAGGGAGCGCAAGACTCAGGTCAGGATGGACACCACTCATGCGAGCATTGACCTTTTTTTTTTTTTTTTTTTTGCTTTACAATTTAATCTTTCACACGAGGGGGAGATGAGTTGTTCTTTCCCACTAAAAATTGCTGCTGTAGAAGTTGGAGGTGGAGCTGTGACTGGCTGAGCTGCTGTGGCCGGGCTGGGATGTGTGCCCCAACAGCTCAGTGCTTTCCTGACACTCCAGCGTCTGGGCTGGTTGAGGAACGAGTGCTCTCTTCCTCCCGGACCGAGTTCCTCCCTCGGGTTTGCCTTGAGACGCATTGAGTTTTTGGGCCCCGTGGCCTCTCCCTGTCAGGCTGCCACAGGCCCTGCTTCCGGAAGGTGAACAGCTCCTGGCTGCTGCCTAGAGGGTTCTCGTTGGGGTCACCAAAGTGTGCCCGGCTGCTATGAAAAACGTTGGGAATCTTGGTTTCAGTTTTTTATTCTATGCTAGGTTGTACAGACTTATTTATATCATCGTTTTGAGGGACTAATGGAGGCTTATTGTAACATATAACATTAGCGAAACTGTGGAATTATATGAAAATTATACATGAGAAATAAGGAAACTATTTTGCTGATTGTAAATTTTTGTGGGAAATTTTGTGATAACTTGAGAATTATACTTGTTTGAATCAAGGCAACTCTTCTAGAATTTATTGTTCAATTCTGTCATATTTACTTCTAATTCTACACTCAGAGGTGCAAAAAGATACTTACTTATACAACTGGACACTTTTACTGTTTTCTTCTCACTTCGAATGACACCGTCTCATACACACGGGTCCTGTGTGCCGGGATGGGGGCTTTGGAGACTCACCTAAGTGACGTGCATGGAGCTCACAGACGGGCCACAGGCTCTGGGAAGTGTGGAGGGAGTGGCCGTGAGTACTGTCTTGACCCACGGGAGTTCACTGTTGCTGGGCTGGGGCTGCCTCGTTTGGGAGGATTTTGCCCAGTGTCACGGTGTGCGGAGGATGCTGGGTCCTGGGTTCAGGTGCACATGAGAGGGAACCCCAGTCCATGGGAAGGTGGGCTGGGCTCCCTAGGTCCTTCAGGGCTGCAGGAGTTACTGCCTAGCACAGGGCCCAGACAGGGCTGGACTGGACACAATGAAAACAGCCTGTATTTGAGGGAGAAGAGAAAACAGGTGGAGACCCCCCCCCCAACCTCTGTCTGGTCTTGGCTCACACCAGCCCGGGCTGTGAGGAGCCCCTGAGCAGTAGGTGCCACTGCTGTGGATGCGTTTCTGGCACGTTCTGGAAACTGCTGCTGCTGTGTAGTCATGACAGCCCTGATTGGTTTGAGACAACACGTGGTCACAGATCCTAACAATGCTAAGTGGGCGACTGATGAGGTCACGGTTCTTATGGCACATCCGGGACGATCAGTGTAGCACTTAGGCGCTGCAGGGGGGTCTTTCATAAAGGACCTCATTCCCCACGTCCTGGCCCAGGAACAGTTGTCTTTGCTGTCTTAGGCCATTCTTGTTACTGAGCTGACAGCTCCACTTTCTTGTGGAAGACCAAGAACAGTGAGGATTTGCCGAGACTGCCTCTCAGTGCCACTGTGTGGACCTGGGGGAGGTAGGGAGTATGGGCGTGGCTCCCCTGGGCTGCTAAGGACAGTTTAAAAATGAGGTGCCACAGGCATCCATCTCCAGAGCCCCCAGGAGGCAGCAACCAGGATAAGGGTGGCTTCTCCCAGCTGAGCAGTGTGGCCGCCATGTCCAAGGTGGACTCGGTGTGAGGCCACGGTGGGTGGGGGGATGGGGCCTCCCCACACATCTGAGGACACACGACCACTCGGTACAGTCTCTCAGCTGTTAAGCCTATTTTTATAAACCACATTGTACATGTCCCTTTTATTTGGCATTTTACACTTAACTAGCTGTATTTATTTTTCATGTCATGAGAGTTTCCATATAATGTGCCATAACTGCATAGACAGCATGTCTTCAGGTTGTGGTTCTAAGTGGAAAATAGCAAATGTTTATATTCAATAAAATCGCATGCTCCTCCGCGCAGCATCTTAATCCTCCCGTTCACTGTTTTAGAACTAGTTGTTCTCCTCTGCACAAAGCGATTTTATCAGGCTCTCCAGAGCAGCTTCGATTCCAAGCACTCCGAGCAGGGTTCGGAAGCTGAGAGGAGCGGCTTCTATGGCTCTGTTCTTGTCCAGCTCCAGGGCTATAAAGAAAACATTAAACCGGGTGAGAAACTTCAAGGTGGCAGCTTTTGGTTTTTTGTTTTCTGCTGGCATGGACCTCACCAAGACCCCGCCCTCCTCCCGACGGGCTGCATGGGATGGGATGTGCTACTGGCGGGCGAGGAGATGGCGTGAGTGGAGGCCTCACCGATGGCTCGAGGCATATTCCCTGTGCATTCAGCCTGGGAGGGCCTTGGGGCAGCAATCCCTTTTCATGTTCTTTTTGAGTGATTATTGATTAAAATATGTAAAATTGATAGACAAAGTACATTAATGAGATTTCCAATTTTTGATTCTTGCCCTTTGAAACCCTGATTCTTGCCCTTTGAAACCCAGAGGAAATAGGCAGGTGGCTTTGCTGGGCATGTTGAGAAGTCACCTAGAGCAGCCACACCCAGGGACCTACCTCGCTGTGGGACTTTGGTGAGAAGATCCAGCTTTGGAAAAACCTTCCCGTCTTCATCTATTTGTATCCTCCAAACAATGACTAATTCAAACCTGAAAAAGCGATAAAACATGTCGTTCTGTGCTTTTTGAAATCTGGCAACAAGATTAGCAACCATGAGTTGCTTCTGGTCTCCATTTCCCCATGCTGGGCTCCCCTGCTCCTAGAAACTGCGGCCCACAGCAAAGAAGAGGCACGGTCAGTAGCACAGGCAGATGGAAGCAGGACCACAGGACGGTGCTGCTCTGTCCGCACTGCATTGGCAAACATCAGTAGGCCAATACCAGCGAAGTAGAGAACACGGAGCAACAGAAACTTCCAAATTACTGGTGGGAGCAGACATGGACGAGCCACGTTGGAAATAATCTGGCATTGACAGAAAGCTGAACCTGCACCCAGGAATTTCATTTCTAGGCAGTTGAGCCCAGGAGAAGCTTGTGTAGTGTGTGCCAGGAGGTGTGAGCCAGAACAGACAAGCCACATGCTCCAGAGCTCAAGAGCCTGTGTGTGATCCCCTCCGGGAGGACGAGCAGCGAAACTGCCCTGCAGCTGCTCATGACCCTGGAGGAGGTGAGGGTGACAAAGGCAAGTCCCAGAAGCCTGCATAAGGACCACACGATTTTAAAGCTTGGAAACCAGTTGAGTTGAGGCCTTCACACACAGGTCACAAAAGCACACCCAGATGGATACATGTCCACACATGCACAGCCAAGGGAAGAGGATGGAGAACACGGCACAGGCCAGGGTGGCGCTGGGGCTGGTGGAGGGATGGGCTGTGCTGTCCCTGTCTTGTTTCTTCTCACTGCTTTGGGGTGTTCCACTCACCCCTGGCTTCTTCCCTTGGATTTCTAAGTAACAGCAGATCCACAAGCATCTCCACTTTCTCCCAGCCTCCCTTCCTTGACCCCATAAGTCCTGGGGCAGGCCCCAGGACTGGCGTTTTCCCCCTGTGGCCCAGCACATCCTCCAGAGCTCCAGCTGCCCGCACCCCCACGCTGGGCATACCTGCTGGGACCACTGATTCCTCCAACCCGTGACCTTTAGTTCTCGGTTAGGTGGTTTACTACTTAGAGTCCTACTTAGGTGGTCTCCTGCTTAGAATCCTTGTTTTAACAGGAAATGGGAGGCCCCGTGGCCTGCGCAGACTCACCCTGGCCGGTGGGCACTGCGGATCCCCATGGAGCAGGAGGAGGGCCCCTCCAAGAGGTAGACGGCATCTGGGTATTTTTCCTGCATGGGGAGAAGAAACGGTTACAGACAGATCCACTGGTGAGGAGAAAGGGGCCGTGGGAGGGGCACAGGGTGCCGTTCCAGGTGTCCGGTGAAAATCGGGGTCCGAGTGTTCACGCAGCACCCATGGGCGCCGACTGCCCCTCCTGCCCTTGCTGTCACACGTCTACCCCACTGTAGGTCTCTCCACAACCTCCAGGCTCCCATGACTGCTGCTTCCCCAGCATGAACATGGTACATAACCGCCCTACAGCTGCATTCTCATCTCACAGGTTTCCCCACACCCCTTCCACCTGGGATGGCTCCTTGGTCTGCCCTTGTCCGTCACAACCTGGGCGGTCTGGAGAGGACTGGTCAGAGGATTCCCAAGTGGAGGCGCCAGGCTCCTTGCTGGAAAGCAGCTGTTTTCGCAGGGTTTTAGCATCTGACCTGAAAAGCCCTTTGAGCTGAGGCTCCGTGAGGGCTGTGGCTGGGCCTGGACGCCCCTCGCCTTCCGTCCTCAGGACTCACCGCGGTGGCGCCCAGCCCACATGCGTCCTGGGCATGGGCAGGAGCCCACTCGGGTACCCTCACTGTGCCCAGTGGTGGCGCAGCTCCCACTGCAGTAAGGGAAAGGCCCTGCCTTAGTGAAAGCTTCATGATGAGATGGCATTTTATGGTCAAAAGCCTCCTCCTGAAAGCAGGGAAATCAAGTGGAATCCCACCGATTTCCAGGCCTCCAGTTCTGGGAGAGTCTGGTTTCCCCCATGGGCTGTGAACATTCTGGACACATCTGCTTGTTTTTGTTACTCACAGTAGGACCCGGTGCCTCTAGCTCTACCAGAACTGACCCGCGAATTTAGATCAAACCACAACAGTGTGCTTACTGGAACCTGAACAGATGATACATATTCAAAACTGATAAAAGTAATGGTGGCCCTATTCTCTCAGTTCTTAAAAATTTGTCTTTTTGGGCCGGATGCGGTGGCTCATGCCTGTAATCCCAGCACTTTAGGAGGCTGAGGTGGGTGGATCACGAGGTCAAGAGATTGAGACCATCCTGGCCAACATAGTGAAACCCTGTCTCTAGTAAAAATACAAAAATTAGCCGGGCCTGGTGGCATGCGCTAGTAATCCCAGCTACTCAGGAGGCTGAGACAGGAGAATCGCTTGAACCTGTGAGGTGGAGGTTGCAGTGAGCCGAGACTGTACCACTGCACTCCAGCCTGGGCGACAGAGCGAAACTCCGTCTTAAAACAAACAAAGTGTGTGTGTTTGGCTGGGTGCGGTGGGTGGCTCACACCTGTAATCCCAGCACCTGTAATCCCAGCACTTTGGGAGGCCAAGGAGGCAGACCACCTGAGGTCAGGAGTTCAAGACCAGCCTGGCCAACATGGTGAAAGTCAGTCTCTACTAAAGATAAAAAAAAATTAGCCGGGCGTGGTGGCGGGCGCCTGTAATCAGCTACTCGGGAGGCTGAGGCAGGAGAATCCCTTGAACCCAGGAGGCAGAGGCTGCAGTGAGCCGAGATCACGCCACTGCACTCCATCCAACCTGGGTGACAAGAGCGAAACTCCATCTCAAAAACAAAAAAACACGCACGAAAAAACTTGTCTTTTTGTCTGCTCTTGTGAGAGCAGCTTGCAGGGTCAGGGGTGACAGGAGACTTTCACGGCAGGCTCCGCCTGAGAGGTCGAGGTCCTAGGGCCAGTCTGACAGACGTGCTTTCCTTTCTGTCCTCTCACAGCGACTGATGTAGAAAGGGCAGCCTGGGGGTGCCGCTTAAGTCCCATGCAAGCCCTGCCATGATTAAAAAGCACTGTGGCCTCCCCAGGCCTTAGGGAAGGGTAGTGAGGGGAGGTTTCCCCTGAGAAGCATCCGGCCTGACGGCTGGTCAGAGGACACAAGGCAAGGGAGCAGGCTGGAACTGCAGTGACAGGGCCTTCCTGCTGCTCCAGAGACTTGCCGGATTGAACCGGATCAGCTCTGCTGAATGAGGTTGTGTGGGGACAATGGCGTGACAAAGTTTTTAAAGGAAGCAGCCCCTGCGTCGCTGAGCTCTCGCCAGTGTGGGAGGCCCTCACCCTGCGCGTGTGGGCCTAACACGGCAAAGGCGCATCGCAGCACCAGCTGCACCCACCACAGGCTGAGAGGGGCCTGGCGGAAGCTTACAATTACTAACTTCAGCACAACAGTTTCCATAAGAAAATGTATACCTAAGTGATTTAAGTGGAAAGTGTTGGTTGATTTTTAAACCGCAGCCTCTTCCAAATTAATCACAACTGCATGAGGACCGTAAGGGAGAGCCTTGAACGTGGCAGCGCAGCTTCCAGGCTGGCTCAGCGGCAGCACTTGGGACTCGTTGGAACGGCTGGGGCCTGGGCCAGCTCCAATGTGGGGCCCAAGGCTCAGCCTCCAAGCACAAGGGAGCAGATGGAGCAGCTCTCTGCCTCCCTGGGCCTCTCCTCACCTCTCCTTGTGAGCAAAAAGGGGTTTAAATGAGATGCTTTCACTAAAAAATTCAAGTGTACCTTACTCCCTTTAGTTTGTAAAAGAAAGTCAAAGGTAGAAACGCTGACATCAGGAAGAGGTCAGGCATTCAGTGCATGTTTCTGGAGGACTTTTGTGGGACTGTGTGCAAAGCTTCTTTTGTGGAAGTTAATAATGCTCCATTCGTTTAGCCAAGGTCACGGTCACTGATAACTTGAAATAGAAAGGGTGGGTCTCATTGGCAGACGTGTACAGGTGGGAAGAGAAGATGGAAAAGCTGTGAACAGGGGTACACTAGTTATATACAACTCAAGACAGAGTGGGCCTGAGGTCATCAGGCCTAAAGTCAGCACATCTCAACAGCAGTCGAGTTTTATAAATGACTGTATTTGACGTGGATAGAAGATGACCAGACTGGCAAGAAAGAGTTAAGGCAAACATGCGCTGATGAGGAAGAGGCATGTACCATATATTTTTGAATGCTTTCCATGACAAATAGTTACACAAAAATAGTGAATTGGAAAATCATAAGCCTTATCTGGAAAGCTCCTTAGATGTGTCACGTTTGAAACTGCAGCCCAGAGAAGGACGGCACCTGGCTGAGCCCCCATGGGACAGTCTTGGACCCGTGGCTCTTCCGAGTGCATCCGAGGGACCTGCACACCCCTGAGAGTTCTGGCTTATTCGGGAAATGAGCAGGACGCCTGTGCCTCCGTGGACGTTGTCAGGAAGGTGGTGATGCAGGGGTGGCTGTTGGGAGGGGACCACGTCGTGCACACTAACTGGTTGGCAGGCTCTGGCGCTTCCCCTCTGGAGCCCCCAGCCTTCCACAGGAAAGCTCCTCTTAAGCTGGAAATGCTGAGGCAGCGATTCAAGTGGTGTTTGTTCAGCTGGCTGCCGTATGTGGGGAGTCTGCATTTGAGAGCTCTCCTGATGTTTATGACAGAAAGATGGCGGCTGTGAGAATGTTGGCAATTTGATATCCAGCCCCAGTTTTACACCTGAGACCCGCTGTGCTGTTGCAACAGCTGCCGGATGCTAGTCCAAAGGGAATAGAATTTGTAGCAGAGAAAACCAACCTTGTATTCTATTTCAGTGCAATACCAAAGAGGAATGCTGTGTCTCCCACTTAAACAAATGGGAAAACCTGAATCCTGAGTTTAAGTCTACCCTGGAGTGTCCACAGATATGTTAACTCATCTCGACTTTAATATTTTTCCAAAAATTATGTCTGGCCGATTCAGTGACTTTTAAAGAATTGAGATAAATTCATATAAATTATATGAGACATAATTCCTTTAAAGTGTGTAATTCAGTGGGTACTAGTATATTCACAAGGTGGTGCAACCATCACCACTTTCCAATTCCACAACATTTCATCCCCCCCAATGTACCCTTTAGCTATTGCCCCTAGTCCCCTTCACCCACCCTCCCAGTACAGCCGTAAGCAACCACCCAGGCTACTTTCTGTCTTGCTTTCATTTGTATTTTAGTAACATTCTCTGTTTTGAAAGATACTCTGGTCTATTGAGAGATGACATCAGTGAGGTTACACCGTGGCATAAAACGCTGGCAAAAACTCACCCTAGACTCCTCAGTAACTGGCACTGGGCCAACTGGATATCCACACGATAAAAAAATGAACTGCAATGCTTACTGCACACCAAATACAAAAATTTATTCTAATGAATCATAGAAACGTAAGGGCTAAAACTATAAAACTTCTCTATTGAAGACATTTCATACAAATGGAATTATATATGGTCTTTTATGTACCACATTTTGTTTATCCAGTGATCAACTAACAGACTTTTGGGTGGTTTTTACTTTCTGGCATTTGATTTTTTTTAAAAAAATTATTATTATTATTATTTTGAGAATGAGTCTTGCTCTGTCGCCCAGGCTGGAGTGCAGTGGTGCGATCTTGGCTCACTGCAGTCTCCGCCTCCTGGATTCAAGTGATTGTCCTGCCTCAGCTTCCTGGGTAGCTGGGACTATAGGCACCTCCTGGGTTCAAGTGATTCTCCTGCCTCAGTCTCCTGAGTAGCTGGGACTACAGGTGCGTGCCACCACACCCGGCTAATTTTTGTATTTTTAGTAGAGATGGGGTTTCACCATGTTGGCCAGGATGGTCTCGATCTCCTGACCTCATGATCTGCCCGCCTTGGCCTCCCAAAGTGTTGGGATTTTAGGTGTGAGCCACACTGTGCCTTGCCCTTTTTGGCTTTTTGAAATAATGCTCACAGCATTACTGTTCATAACATTTGTGTATAAGTTTTGCACATACATATTTTCATTTCCCTTGGTTATATATCTAGGAGTGGGATTTCTGGGTCATATAATAACTCTCCAACTACTGAGGAGTTGCCAAACTGTTTCCCACAGTGGCTGCACTGTTTTTATAATGCCATCAGCAGTGTATGAGAGCTCTGATTTCTCCATAGCCCCATCAACACTTTGGCTGTGAGTTGGTATCTCATTGTGATTTTGATTTGCTTTTCTCTTATGTGCTTACTGGCCATTTGTATACCTTCTTTGGAGAACTGTTTATTCAGATGTTTTGCCAATTTTTATTTATTGTTTTTAAACAGAGTCTTACTTTCTCTCCCAGGCTGGAGTGTGGTGGTGCAGTCTTGGTTCACTGCAGTCTCCACCTCCCAGGCTCAAGCAATTCTCCCACCTCACCCTCCCAAGTTGCTGGGACTACAGGCACATGCCACCACACCGGGCTAATTTTTTTTTTTTTGTAGAGATGGGGTTTTGCCGTGTTGTCCAGGCTGGTCTTGAACTCCTGGGCTCAAGTGATCTGCCTGCTTTGGCCTTCATAGCGCTGAGATTATAGGTGTGAGCTACTACGCCTGGCCCCTTTGCCTATTTTTAAATTGAGTTATCTTTTAGTTACTGAATTGTAATATCTCTTTATATATTCTGAACAAGTCACTTACCCTACATATGATAAAAAATATTCTCTCATTCCATAGGCTGTCTTGTTATTTCTTTAATGGTGTCACTTGAAGTACAAAGTTTTTCATTTTGATGAAGTCCAATTTAAGTTTTTTCTTTTTGCTTTCTGCTTGTGCTTTTGGTGTCATAGCTAAGAAACCATACCTAATTCACAGTCACAGAGATTTATATTTATGTCTAATTCTAAGAGTTTTACAGTTTTAGCTCTTAAAGTTAGGTCTTTGATCCATTTTGAGTTAATTTTTATATATGGTGTGAGGTAGGAGTCCAGCTTCATTCTTTTATCTGTGAATATCCAGTTATCTGAGAACCAATTGTTGAAAAGACTCTTCCTTCCCCCATTCAATCATCTTGGTTTCATTTGCATGTTAGTAACATTTTCTGTTTTGAAAGATACTCTGGTTTATAGAGAGATGACAACAGTGAGGTCACACCGTGGCATAAGATGCTGGCAAAATTTACTTTAGATGCTTCAGTAACTGGCACTGGGCCAACTGGATATCCATGTTAAAAAAAAAAGAACTTCAGTACTTACTGTACACCATATACAAAAATTTAATGAATCATACATAGAAATGTAAGGGGCTGGGCGCAGTGGTTCACACCTGTAATTATGGCACTTTGGGCGGCCAAGGCAGGTGGATCACTTGAGGCCAGGAGTTCGAGACCAGCCTTGCCAATATGGTCTCATGGGTGTATGTAACCCCTTCTCTACTAAAAATATAAAATTAGCCAGGTGTGGCTGCGTGTGCCTGTAATTCCAGCTACTTGAGGGGCTGAGGCACAAGAATTGCTTGAACCTGGGAGGTGGAGGTTGCAGTGAGCCAGGATTGCACCACTGCCCTCCAGCCTGGGTGACTGAGACTCTTGTCTCAAAAAAAAGGACATGTAAGGGCTAAAACTGTACAACTTCTGAGAGAAAACATAGGAGTAAATCTGTGTAATTCTGGGTTAGCCAAAGATTTCTTAAATAAAAAAGCAGGCCAGGCATGGTGGCTCATGCTTGTAATCCCAGCACTTTGGTAGGCTGAGGCGGGTGGATCACCTGAGGTCAGGAGTTTGAGACCAGCCTGGCCAACATGGTAAAACCCGTCTCAACTAATAATACAAAAATGAGCTGAGCATGGTGTCACATGCCTGTAATCCCAGCTACTCCAAAGGCTGAGGCAGGAGAATTGCTTGAATCTGGGAGGCAGAGGTTGCAGTGAGCCGAGATCACGCCATTGCACTCCAGCCTGGGCAACAAGAGCAAAACTCCATCTCAAAAAATAAATAAATAAAACTAACTAAAAAAGCAGTGACTGTAAGAGAAAAATAAATTAGGTAATTGACAGACAGGCTTCATCATAATTAGAAACTATTACTATTAAAAGCCATTGTAAAGAAGAAGAAAAAGAAAAAGGCCAACCTCAGACTGAGTGAAAATATTGGCAAAAACTTGTATCCAGAATCTATGAAGGACACAACTCAGTAAAAAGAAGATAAACAACCCAATTTTAAATAATGGGCAAAGGATTTAAGCCAAACTAGTGACGTATGTTTTGCACATCTCTTATTTGGTTAAATGTGCAGAAGACACATCATTAGTCATTAGGGAATTGCAAATTAAAACCACAAGATGATGCCACAACATACTCATCAGAATGGCTAAAATAAAAAAGAGAGCAATGCTAAGTTCTGGTGAAGATGTGGAACAACTGGAACTAACATACACTGCTGCTAGGAACTGGATAAATTTGGCAGCTTCTTGCCACATTAAACCCATTAAACATACATTAAACATACACTTACTATGTGATCCAGCAATTCCACTCCTACATATTTACCCAAGAGAAAGGAAAACATATGTCCATACAAAAAAACTGCATGCAAATGTTCATTAATAAGAGCTCCAAAACTGGGAGCAGTGAGTGATTCTTTCAGAATGCACGTCAGTCCCGTTACCACCTGCTGGTGCTGGGGAGAAGGGCAAGGATGAAGTTGGGAGCAGGGCAGGGCCAGAACACACAGGCTGGTCCCCAGACCCCCACCTGATGTCATTTGGAAAGGATCACACTGATTGCTGCGTGGAGAGTGGACTGGGGAGGTGGGTGAGATGTGGGAGAAAGCAGGAGGACCATGGCTGAGTGACACTGGAGTGACAGATGTGCTCTGGGGGTGTGGCATCAGGGCTTGCTGGATGTGGGGCGTGGAGAGTTTCTGACCTCCGGGGCAGGGGTGCAGATGAGGTACTTTTTGTGGGGTAAGGCAGGAGAGGTATGTCGGGGGTGATCAGAGCTGAGTGCTGCTCTCCATGCACCGAGACTTCTGAGAGAAGTGTGACAAGCTTCAGAAAGGTTTAGAAATGCCTACAGCAGGAGCACGGGGAAGATCAATGATCTACCCTCATTTCAGAAAGAAAACTGACAAATACAAAGATACCTCTGTGCCAGACACTGGTCTAGGTTCTCCACATGTTACCATGTGTATCATCTCACCTGTGTTAGACAATCAAACCATTACCAAGTGAACAGGTACTGCCGGGGCCCTGGGGCCAGTGCAGCTGCTCTGCCCAGGACAAGGGGCCTTGGTCCTACCATAGCCCACTTAGCTGTTGATTGGCTATATGACTTTGAGAAATCCCTTTTAAACTCTCTGAGCCTCAGTTGTGTTTTTAAAGTTTAATTTGAGGCCGGGTGTGGTGGCTCATGCCTATAATCCCAGCACTTTGGGAGGCCAAGGCGAGCGGATCACGAGGTCAGAAGATCGACACCATCCTGGCCAACATGGTGAAACCCCATCTCTACTAAAAATACAAAAATTAGCTGGGCGTGGTGGTGGGAGTCTGTAATCCCAGCTACCCAGGAGGCTGAGGCAGGAGAATCGCTTGAACCCAGGAGGCAGAGGTTGCAGTGAGCCGAGATTGCACCACTGCACTCCAGCCTGGTGACAGAGCAAGACTCTGTCTCCAAAAAGTTTAACATTGAATGTAATTTTGAATTTACAGAAACAGTACCTGAGGAGAATGAGAAGCTGCCGCCTGTTCACACCGCCTGTCACCTCCCTCTGTGCTGCGCCATGCTGAGACATGGTACCCCTCGCCCCTGGACACACACACGGTTTTTCCCCAATTGAGCACATCTCCTCCGTGACCAAAGCATGCCTCTCCAAACCAGAACGTGCCCCTTCAGATGTCCCCAGCTGTCCCAACTGCATCTCTCCTTCCTTGTTCCCTCAGGCCCCAGCAGGACCGGTCTTGACAGTCTGGGTGTAGCTGCTGGCACCACAGATGGCTGAATCTGGCTGAATCTGGGCCTAACGCTACATGTCCATGCTGAGATGATGCCAGGTTTGGAGCCCCATGGAAACGCTGCCTGTGCGTCTCAGATGCGGCCCCACCACTGTGCTCCATGGGATGTCCTGAGACCACTGTCCACCCCCAAGTCTGAGACCCTACGATGGCTCATGGCAACAGCAACGACAGTGAGGGTCCTAAAAGGTGGCTCTCCGTTGCATCATTCCTCCCGTATCTGTTGACTTTCTAGCAGCAGAAAGAGCTGCTCCTTTTCCCTTATTCGTTTGTATCAGGATCCACTCACAGTCACTTGTTTATTCCACAGGCTGTAACCTGTTTAAGATCACTACTGGTTGTGATGCTCAAGCCCCCAGGTCTGGCCAGTATGAGCTCCTGTAAACTACTCCTGGTTCTGACACAGCCCCACCATTTTTTGAGGTCTTCCTGCTCTCTGGCATCATCAGCTGTTCTGGGCTCATTTTGTACTTCTCTGCCCAGCTCTGGAATCAAAGGAGCTGACAGTATTTACAAACCAGGACCTGGGCTCGTTGCTCCTGGAGCTTCATTGCTTCTAAGGCCCGTCAGTGGAAAGAGCTAGGAAGGACGCACTGGTGTGTGCAGGTGCATGAGCCACTGCAGCCGCTTCCAGCCCTGTCTGTGCACACCCATATTCAAAACACGCGGGCACGAGCTCTCCCAGACACCTCAGTCCAGCTCCTTTGACATCTGTCAGTCACTTTGCTGTTGGGGAGACACTGCGTCCCTTCACCCTCAGTGCATCGCCTTGTTTGATCAGCCGATTTACAGTCTCCCAAGAGTGCCTGCTGTCCCCTCCCAGCCCGCTCCTCTGGACACATGGAGCATGACACGGAGCTGACACAACGTAGTCATTTATCTGACACTGAGACTTTCTCGGGCCTAATACCCGGTCAGGCACCTTTGTCCTTTTGGTCACAGCGTAGCGTTTAAATGAGGGCTGGTACCTCCGTGGGGGAGGTGAGACGGGGTTTTCAGATTCTCAAGAGCTCTAACATGGAAAGGACTGGCTATTCGAGCGCTTTGTATCATCACAATCATTTGAAGTAACAACTAATCGCCGGCAGCACCAGAAGCCCCTTTGGAAATTTCCTGATTGGCACAACTAGCAGAGGAGAGTCCCTCACTGACACGGCGTCCGACTGAAATGTTCACAGAAATCCCCAGTCTACAAGGCTCGACAAAAGTGCCTGACTTTTAAATCTTTTGATTACGTACAGGATGGAAAGACTGTATCTCCAAGTCTAATTGTGTGGATTTTTAACCAGTTTTTCTAGACTCTGTTTGTGTTTTTGAAGTAAATAGGTCCATGTAGTGACACAAGCAGAACGGAATGCAGTGGCTGTGCTGCTGAATTAGCTCCTGTAAACCATATTAGCCTAACTTTCCTGGACGTGGTCCTGAGGCTCGGACACGCAAACACAGACCTAGTGACACACACGTCTGCCCCCAAGAGTGGTCTGGTTGGTAAAAAAACAAGGGAGCACAGCAGCTTGCTGGCTCAGGAGGCATCAGAGCCCCTTGTCTGACCCTGTGTGGGGACAGAAGTCAGAGGTCAGATGCCCTCAGTGGATGAACATGGGTGTCCAGGAAGGGCCCCTCGGGACCTGCACTGTCCACAAAACCATCTACACAAACAACGGGGAACAGCTGAGGAGCTCTGTTAGAAGGATTGCTTGTCCACAGGGAGTTAAGAAATGTGTCCTAAATGTTGCTTAGTAAAACAAACAGCCAGAAAAGCCTCTCTATTCCAAACCCATGGTGGGGCATAAACCTGGGAGAGTTGGAATGTCATTGCAGCGCTTTGCCACAGGAGCAAAAACACAACCCCCACCAGAAGGGAGGCCCACCCGGCCCAGTCAGGGCATGACTTGTGCTGTCTTTCTGGCAGTGACTGATGCCCCAGAACCCTCGCAAGGGCTTGTGCCAAACATTCTCCATGTGCCCCAGCACCAGTGGGTAAATGAGGTAAATGGAGATGAGCATTTACCTCATCTCCAGACCTTTGCAGAACAGACAAGCTGGGAGCCCCCATCCTCCCTTCACCCAACTTTTCTTGTTTGTGCAGACTTGGGAAGAACCAGGGAAACGCAGTTGAAAGACAGCCACTCTGTTGGAAATATATCCCAATGACATTTTTAAAACGAAGAGCTGGGGAATTTTAATAAACAAAGCAAATGCAAGCATGAATAATGGGCCTGTATGGAAAGGAAGAGAGCCAGGGTAGGAGACAGCAAAGGACAGGCCACAAGCCAGATCCCACGCCCTTCTGTTCTTGTATGGAACCTCAAGCTAAACATGAAGAACTCCAAAGGTTTCAGGACATGTGACAATTACATGAAATGCAAACTTCAAATGTCAGTGTCTGTAATAAAGTTTGATGGGCACACAGCCACCCTCACTTAGGTATATACAGTCTGTGACTGCTTTTGTGCTGAACTTGGTGACTGAGCAGACTACACGGCTGCAGAGCAGACTACGTGGCTGCAGAGCTTACTCCTCAACCCTTTGCAGAAGACACAGACCCCGAAAGACCAGGGGAGGTGGGTCCACTGGTCCCCCAGGGAAGCCCGTGGAGCTCCAGGCAGTTTGGATGTTCAGGAGACACAGATACACCAAAAGAGGTGGGAGGAGGCCACAGCCTAGGGGGAAAGTCATCTGACCATGTCTCGTAAATGGAGAAACATCTAGTGGGAGCTACACCAGACTTTTAATAGTGCTTTCTCTTGGGAAGTGACCCTGAGAAACGAGGAAAGGAGATTAAAAAACAACCACTGGGCCGGGCGCAGTGGCTCACACCTGTAATCCCAGCACTTTGGGAGGCCGAGGCAGGCGGATCCCCTGAGGTCAGGAGTTCAAGACCAGCCTGGCCAACATGGTGAAACCCCATCTCTACCAAAAACACAAAAATTAGCCAGGCGTGGTGGCAGGAGCCTGTAGTCCCAGCTACTCAGGAGGCTGAGGCAGGAGAATCACTTGAACCTGGAAGGCAGAGGTTGCGGTGAGCCGAGATCACGCTGCTGCACTCCAGCCTGCGTGACAGAGCGATACTCCATCTCAAAACAGAAACAAAAAACAATAAAACAAAACCAACCACTGACCACACAATCCCTCCTGTATGGCACAGTGATAGTCTAGCCAGGGGCTGGCGTTGGAGGGGGAGGTCTGTCCTGTGTGACCTTAGCCCCTAAGCCTAAGATGGACTTTTTTCTTTTTCTTTTCACTCTTTTTGTTTCCTGGACTCCTTTCAGGGCCTGGTTTGGATGCCATTTCTGTGCTTCTGAAGAGTAAAATGGTTTTCAAAGCTCTAGGGATGAAATTCCAACAGAAATCCCTTTATTCTCAACCATATTTCCGTTTCCTTGTGTTTTTTTTGACACAGAGTCTTGCTCTGGGTGTGGAATTCACTCCACTCCCAGGCTGGAGCGCAGCGGCACGATCTCTGCTCACTGCAACCTCCACCTCCCGGGTTCAAACGATTCTCCTGCCTCAGCCCCCCTAGTAGCTGGGATTACAGGTGCCCACCACCATGCCCAGCTAATTTTTAGTAGAGATGGGGTTTATGTTGGCCAAGTTGATCTCGAACTCCTGAGCTCAAGTGATCCACCTGCCTCAGCCTACCAAAGTGCTGGGATTACAGGTGTGAGCCACTGTGCCTGGCCTCCTTGTAGTTTTTGCTGTGTTTTATCATAGTTCATTTTAATTCTGTTAAGCTAGAAAAATTCCTCAAAAAAAAAAAAAAAAAACTTTGTTATTTGTTTTATAATTGAATATTTAAGTTTTATTTATCTGTAATCTTTGTAATCTTTGCTTCTCATACCAATTTCTGTCTCAGGAGACAGGAAACAGTGTTCCGAGCTGGCCATGTGGACAGGCCAGTGGGATGCTGCCTCCTGACCTGTTCCCACTGGGCCCTTGTGCACACAGTGCAGGGTGGGACCCAGTGCTGCCTCTGCCCATGTCATGTCACATCACGCCCCGACAAAAAACCCAGACAAATTATTTTCTCACGTAATTTCTCCCTCCCGACACATCCTCTAGATTCCCACTATTCCGGACACTCTGTGGAGGGTGTTCTCACTGGAAATCACTGCCCCTTTCCTAGAGTGATTATAGAAAGCTCAGAGGAGCTGGGGTTGGGGGGATGAGGCCAACTCGCCCTCGCATGCCCACCTTCTCCCCTCCTTCACTCCTCAGAAGGACCCATGGCTGTGGAGGGTGAGAGCTGGCCCCTGCCCTTAGCCAGCCCAGACAGAGAGGAGCCCTGTGACTCACAAAACCCACACACCCAAAGAGTTCCACCTCAAACCAGTTTGAAAACAAACCTTAGCACTTTTTGGGAAATCAGAATTGGTGCTGGGAGAGATTACGATGTGAACGTTTGGCCATAAACACTTTGTCTAGAAAATGGAACTAAAAGAAGGAACAAAGGGATGTGGGAATCCTAAAAATGACTAAAAGTTACAAATATGATTCTTCTATACTTTCCCACTTTAGAATGGAAAGGGGAAAATCAAGCAAGTTGGTAATTTATACACCTTAGAAACATGCACCCTGCAATCACTCTAAAGGCAAATTTACCCATAAAAAAACAACTTCCCATTAAGATTACTAGAGAAAACAGAGAACGCTTCAGATTGGAATATAAGTCCTAGCAGTAGTTCTGTTTTTAAGATTATCAGTGAAAGTTAATCATGTAGTAATTTTATGCTTTGAAAAGGAATTCACTTCCCTCCTAGACCCGTAATGTAAAAATGTGAGCCAAGTTGGTTTCTTTTCAAATAGTCAGAAGTGATAATAAAGAAGCTAAATATACACACATATAACAGTAAATGCTAGAAACTCTTTAGAGATAATTCCACAATTTTCTCTTTATGTAATTATGCATATGTAATTATAACAGATAATGAAAGTAATATTCCAGATATACACAGAATATTTTATAATTAAGGTTTAAACTCTCGTTATTTCATAAATCTCAAAGTAATGCTGTCTAAAAACATTGAAACTAATTGTAATTTAAAATTATGATCCCATTTAAACTTTTTCATGGAATAAGGGCGATTCTGAGATTGGAAGGCATTCTTGAGGTCTTTAGGTTCTTTTTCACAAGACAAGTCGCTCCCACTCCTGTCCCCATCCCAGTTTGGAGCCCTTCATTCTTGCAGGCCCTGTGCAGTCGACTGGCACTAGCTCATTCAGTCCTCACAGTGGTCATATGAAATCTTCGGTATAATGCTCATTTTAATGAAACTAAGGCTCAGAATAATTAAGATAACTTGCGGAAGATTACACAGCTAGTAAACTGATTGAAACCTAAGGGAAACAGATTCCAAAACCTGAACTCATAAACATTCTACTAGGTAACATCTCTAAGCTCAAATATAGTTGTAGTATACAGGTCAAGTTTTATCACAATCAATTTGTAGCAGCATAATTCAGTGCTGGCAACTAACTTTGATGGTAGCAGAAATAACATTTTTGCTGGGAAACATCATTGCCCCTAAAAAGTTTGCTCACTTATTCCCACTCTAGTGCCAGGCATGAATACAGCCAAGTCTCAACCTTGAAGAGCCCTGATCTAGTAAAGGAAACTTCCTATGCCTAATTTTTTTATTAAAAATACCTAGAGGAAATATTATAGAGGAAGATTATTTTAAAAAAGCCACAGTGGAGCCCAGAGTCCAGAACTTCTCTGGCTCGTACCATCATTTATTTATTAATAGATGGCTGCTGTCATGGCGGGGATGGAAGCTGGGGTGTAGGAGAGCCTTTCTGCCTCCGCTATGGACTTCCGACTAATTCTTCTCCATCCTGTCCCTATTTTCCAATGTACTTGATGCCTCCCATTTCTGAGCAAATTGGAATTCTATAAAACACATCAGCCTTCCTCAAGGCTTTCTCTCGTTTTAATCAAATACCACACTTTCTAGCTTCCAATATTGTATTGCTGCCTTCTTCCCACCTATTTTTCTTTTCTTTTTCTTTCTTTCTTTCTTTTTTGACACAGGGTCTTACTATGTTGCTTAGGCTGGCTTGAACTCCAGGGCTTGGCTTGGCCCTACCTATTTATCTGTGCGTTTATGTCTTTTAAAAACTAACCGGTCTGGGCGACATAGTGAGACCCCATTTCTACAAAAAATTGTAAAAATTAGGCGTGGTGTGTGCCTGTAGCCCTAGCTACTTGGAAGGCTTAAGCAAGAGGATCACTTGAACCCAGGAATTCTGGATTACAGTGAGGCAGGATCACACCACTGCATTCCAGCCTGGGCAACAGAGCAAGACTCTGTCTCAAAACAAACAAACAGAACACCTTTTTACTGCCATTTTAGAAAGGTTTTGGCAGGGTGCCTAATAAATGCTGTATGTTTCACTCTGCCATTTTTTGAGGACTTTCATGTTTAACAATGTGTTTAATTTTCCCTCATACTTGATGAACAGTTTGGGTATAGAATTTAAAGTTTAAATAATATTTACACTATATTTTATAAATAAAGCCAATGATGTATGTTCAAACTTGTACTTCAGAGTCTTACATTAAATGCTTTCAGTTTTTTAAAAATGGGAGGAAATGGGCTGGATGTGGTGGCTCATGCCTGTAATCCTAGCACTTTGGGAGGCCGAGGTGGGCAGACTGCCTGAGGTCAGGAGTTCGAGACCAGTCTGGCCAACATGGTCAAACCCTGTCTCTACTAAAAATAAATTACCCAGGCATGGTGGTGCGTGCCTGTCATCCCAGATACTAGGGAGGCTGAGGCAGGAGAATCGCTTGAACCCAGGAGACGGAGGTTGCAGTGAGCTGAGATGGTGCCACTGCGCTCCAGCCTGGGCGACACAGTGAGACTCCATCAAAAACAAACAAACAAACACACACCGACCAGACTTGGGAGTTCATGCCTGTAATCTCAGCACCTTGGGAGTGTGAGGCAGGAGGACTGCTTGAGGCCAGGAGTTCAGGACCAGCTTGGGCAACAAAGTAAGATCCCTATCTCTATAAAAAATAAAAAAATTAGCTGGGTGTGGTGGTGCATGCCTGTGGTCCCAGCTACATGGGAGGCTGAGGTGGGAGGACTGGTTGAGCCCAGGTGGCTGAGGCTGCAGTGAGCCATGTTTGTGCCAGTGCACTCTAGCCTGGATGACACAGTGAGACCTTATCTCCAAAAAATCAATAAACAATCCATGAAGTCAACACATGTCCTTAGAAAAACAGCAATGTGGCTGGGCATGGTGGCTCATGCCTGTAATCCCAGCGCTTTGGGAGGCCAAGGTGGTTGGATTGCCTGAGAGCAGGAGTTCAAGACCAGCCAGGCCAACATAGTGAAACCCCATCTCTACTAAAAATAAAAAAATTAGCTGGGCTTCGTGGCTTGCGTCTGTAATCCCAGCTACTCAGGAGGCTGAGGCAGGAGAATCGCTTGAACCTGAGAGGTGGAGGTTGCAGTGAGCCGAGATCGTGTCACTGCACTCCAGCCTGGGCAACAAGAGCAAAACTCCGTCTCAAAAAAAAAAAAAAAAAAAAAAAAAAAGAGCAACCTCTCACATCCAGGACATAGAAAAATAGGGCACAAATAACTTACATAAATGAAAACTTTTTTTAATTTTTAAAAGTTTATAAAAATGTTTGTAGACATGGGGTCTTGCTATGTTGTCCAGGATGGTCTCAAACTCCTGGCCTCAAATGATCCCTCCACCCCGGCCTCCAAAGTGCTGGGATTACAGGTGTTAGCTACTGTGCCTGGCCACAAATGAAATTTTAAGTTGAAATTTTGTATTACACCAAGAGCTGATGGTTAAGGAAAAATAAAATAAAATGAATACTAGGCAGAGATTAAAACTTGAGGGTGATGAAAAGTCTCAGCAAAGTAGTCCAAAGGACAATGATAATTTATTCCATTTGCATAGTAGTTCTAGTGTGGAAAGATCTTTTAAATACTGAATCACAGAACACCTTTATGAGGCAGAGATACAAAATTATGCCCATTTTTTAAAATAAGAAAAACAAGGCTCAGACATGCCATGCTGTACCAGTGGCCCAGAGCCAGAGGTGGAAGCAGCATCCGGGCCACCTGCCCATGGGGTCACCTGTTCAAGGTGCCTTTCTCAAGAAAAGTTTAGGTTCCCTGTGATCCCGCTGATTAGAATGGAGGGAGACCAGAGGTGGGCTGACCCCGAAACTAATAAAGCTGAAGCTCCAGGAGCCTCCCTGCACAGGCTCCTCCAAGGCCCTCACTTGTTTTTTCTTAAACTACTTTTTAAAACAGTTTTACATTGACAGGAAAATTGCAAAGACAATACAGAGTCCTTACATATCCCACACCCAGTTTCCCATTATTCCTTTGTTATTAGCATCTTCCATTAGTGTGGGATGTTTGTTATAATTAATGAACCAAGATTGATGCATCACTACTATAACTAAAGTCCAAATTTCATTCAGATTTCTTCAGTTTTGCCTTAATGTCCTTCTGTTCCAGGATTCCCATCTATCATATTACCTTTGAAATTCGTAAGAAAGGAAGCAAAGTGTACCTATATTCTTGGCTTCTCTCCCGGGTTCCCTTTATCTACTGCTACCAGTTTCAGTATTATGCTTGCTTATTTTAATAAGTGGCTCCCATTTTTTACCGAAAGAATTTGAAGAAAAACATTTATAGTTTTTATTTGGGTCTCAAAATAACACTCGCCTTGTAGTCTGGCCACAGACCACATAAACCAGCTCTGCCAAACTCTAATCACTGTTCGCTTTCATTGTTGGCCCAGGCAGGAGGAAGGAACCAGCTTATTATGGGCTTCACTTAAAACTCAAAACAGATAACAGGAGAGTAGCAAACACCACTCTTTCATTTATTCATTTCTGTACAGATCATCCATGAATTGGCAAAACATCTTATAGCTATTCATATTTCAACATAGAATAGCTCTTGAATTAGGGGAAATGAGGGCAGAAGGAAAGCAAATCCTTTGCTGTCCTAAAATGGCTTTGCTTTCCTAGAGTAATTTCAGTAAAAATATTTCTGGTTCACTCTGTCGATGGCCTGCGCAACATAAGCTTGGGCTGACTCATTCATTCATTCAAAACGATATTAGGGAGTATCTCCTGTGTGTAATACCATGGTGGTCTGTCAGAAGCCTGTTTTTCTTTGTCCAGTGAGCCTTCTCATCTCCTTTCTTCTGGTGACAAATCCTTCTCACCTTTGCCCAGGAGCTGGCTCACCTCTTCACAGCACTCTCAGCATCTTACACACAGAGTGTGGCTCCCTGGTGGCCTCCTGCCACCTGGGATTGAGAGGTGGATGCTTGGGGCAGATGATGCCAGGGCTGCTGGGAGGCTCACACAGTGGGAGAGAAGCCTCCAGCCCTGGTGTCAGCAGCTCTGATTGTCTGAGCTACTCCAGCCTCTCTACTAGCTACAGGAGCCACTAACGTTCCTTTTCATTTAAGCCAACTTAAGTTGGGTTTCTGTCCCATCCTCTCTCACTTGTATAGAAAGAGCCTTAATAAAAAGCACAGACATGATGTTAAACGCTGGGTATATACTGATGAACAAAATAAGAACTGTGCATCATCAGAGGAATACAAACTAAAACCACAATGGTATACCACGACACACACACCCAACTGGCTAAAAACGACTAACCAGTGTTCAAACAGGTGTGAGCAAATGGAACCCTCGTACACTGCTGGTGAGAGTGTGAACTGTTACAGCCGCTTTGGAAAACTGTTCAGAAACAGGTACCAAAGCTGAGCTTATGTATATGACATGATTCAGTAATTCCACCCAAGAGAAATCTGCACATGTGTTTTCAATGCTCATAGGCTACTGTTCATAGTGCCAGAACTGAGAAATACCCAGGAACAGTATGATGGATAAAGACTTTGTGGTATATCCACACAATGGAATACTATATAGCAATGAGATGAATGATCAAAAATTACAATGTGGATACCTCACCAAAAACAACAGGGAGCGAAGGAAAGCCAGCACAGAACACTAGGCATGGCCGGATTTCATCCACATCAGGTACTAGAGCAGGCTAGTGGATCTCTGCTGTCCGAAGCCAGCAGTGGGCTTCACTGGGCAGGAGTGAAGCCCTGCCATTCATTCACCCTGGGCAGGAGAATGAATGGAAAGGAGTGAAGGGGCTTCATGCTCTGGGGCTGTTCATGCTCTGTTTCCTGATCGGAGTGGTGGTCATACAAGTTCATTCTGTGAAAAACTATCAAACTGTGTATTTATCATGGATAAACAGATCCATGATAAATGTGTAAGTGTATATATATTTATACATGTATATGTGTCTATATATGCCCTTTTCTGTATGTCTATATTTCAAAGAAGTTAAAAAATAAGACAGTAGGCCAGGCACTGTGGCTTATGCCTGTAATCCCAGCACTTTGGGAGGCCGAGGCAGGCAGATCATAAGGTCAGATCGAGACCATCCTGGCTAACACAGTGAAACCCTGCCTCTACTAAAAATACAAAAAGTTAGCCGGGCGTAGTGGCAGGTGCCTGTAGTCTCAGCTACTCAGGAGGCTGAGGCAGGAGAATGGCGTGAACCTGGGAGGCGGAGCTTGCAGTGAGCCAAGATGGAGCCACTGCACTCCAGCCTGGGAAGTGCAAGACTCTGTCTCAAAAAAAAAAAAAAAGATAGTATTCCTGACCTCATGAAGCATAAAATTTGGTGGAAAAGACAGATAATAAATAATGAAATAAACTAAATTTATAATTTAAAAATTGTGATGAGTGCCAAGATGCCTTCTGCTGTTACCCTTCCACTTTGCAGAATGCTTTTTCTTTTTCTCATCTGGAAGCTCTGTAGCTGTCTTGGTGACTTTACTTCCTCTTTCTGGATCTCTTCTAGCTCTGTCACATTTATCTTATCTTAAAGAACAGTGACCATAAATGAAACATTGCGGAAAGATTCTCCAGGATTTGTTACAAAGAACATATCATCTATTTCATTTCCTGTGATTTTCCCGGATTAAGATGGGCAACCTGCAAGCCTTTGTTAATACTGTGGTATCTGGAATGCTGTTCTGGGAAGTCTGTATGTCTTTTCTTGAGTTAGGGTTGACAGACAAGGGCATATCTTCCTATAAGTATGGTTTGGATTTTTTTTTTTCCCCCTGCAGGTCTTATTTTATGCACACTTTTTTATTATTTTTTGGTGTGCTCTGAATAATGTTTTCAGTGCATTCTCATTCTCTTGGTATTTCAATGAGTGGAAAAGTTTAAACTTATCTGAAAGTATAAAGACTTTAATGTTGACTCCCTTTTGGCTCATTTATTCAAAACTTCAATTGCTTAATACTTCTCTATCCTGAAACTATGGTCCACAAGATTTTGTTCCACTAGAATCAGTTGCATCACGTTTGAATAAACGGGCCAAAAGCTGCAGATTAGAAATCTCTGTTCCATGCATATATTAGTTATACACATTTGTTTTGATGTTTGTGAGCTGTCTAGTTATCTTTCAAAATCTCCTTCTATTAAGAATTCAGCTAACTTGCACTTTAAATAACAGTTGAAGAAACATACTAATTTCCAGAAGCCAAGGCTGACCAAAGACATGGAAAGGGATTGTACAGTTCTTGGATTTATTTGGAAACAGAGAGACGTGTTTAAGGGCTGGACAGGGATAAGGGCCCCCGAGACCAGGAGGCTTGCATAACAACTGTCTAACTTTGATTATGCAGCACTGGCCCGCAGGAGGAAATGGAAACAGAGAGTGTGGGCCAAGAGAGTCAAGCTGTCAGCTTCGTTCTTAAAGACAAAATAGCCAAAGGACAGATTCCAATTTCCTAAAAGTCATACTTCGGCCTCAGACAAACACGAATTCTACACTGTTTTTAAAATCAAATATCTTTAAGCATAGCGTTTATTCACACATTTGTAACAGAAAGAGGATTCTTTTCTTTTTTTTTTTTCTTCTCTTTTTGAGATGGAGTCTTGCACTGTTGCCTGGGCTAAGAGTGCAGTGGTGCAATCTCAGCTCACTGCAACCTCTGCCTCCCAGGTTCAAGCAATTCTCCTGCCTCAGCCTCCCTAGTAGCTGGGATTACAGCCACCCGCCACCACGCCCAGCTAATTTTTGGTATTTTCAGTAGAGACGGGGTTTCACCATGTTGGCCAGACTGGTCTCAAAGTACTGACCTTGTGATTCGCCTGCCTCAGCCTCCCAAAGTGCTGGGATTACAGACGTGAGCTGCACCCGACCAGAAAGAGGATTCTTTATTTACAAGTGTCATAAGTGCTGAATGCTAACCAGATATGTTTTGCAGTGTCGTAAAGCAAGAGAATGCATTGAGAAGAAAATAAAGTTTGAAAAAAACCTTAGAACAAGTAGTTAACAATTTGTTGTGTTAATAGAATTAAAGCCTGTTAAAGCCCTTTGTTGAACTGTGCCTCACCACTGACACACCATTAGAGAACTTGCTCCACCAGTGCCTGCCAGTGCCCTCCAGGAGCATTTGCAAAGCTCTTTGGGTATTTTCTGTTCCACATCCTTTGTATGTGAATGTGATAATGATGTTATTATAAAGTGGGGAGAAGAAATAATGAGGCCTCTTTTTGGGTGGTGGGTGTGGGGGAGCAGGGATGATACTGTGTAGTTTGAGTTTTTCAGATGAATACAGTATTTTAAACATAATAGAAACATCATAATTAAAGGGTGAATAAAAACTGATAGAGTCAGGAAATGTGAACATATGATTATCTTCAATTTAAATTACGACTTTGTAAGATAAAGTAGTTAAAAAGGCATTCAACAATTTGAACTATCATTAAAAGCTCAAAATAAAATAGCTGTAAATAAAAAAACAGGTCTGTATAATGCTTAGTTGAAATCTTCCATAAATGCATAAGAGAATCACTTCACACCATTAAAATAGCTGTAGTCAACAAAACAGACAATATAGAGTGCATATAAAAATGTAAAGAAGGTGGAACTTCACGTACTGTTGGTACAGGCAACATGTATGAGAATGTCCATGTAATTTCAAGAACGTGGGAATGCCCTTCTGAGAACTCAGTGAGAGGTGACAACGTGCTAGCAGCCCTCACTTTAGGCGCCTCCTAGGCCTCGGCATCTACTCTGGCGGCGTTTGAGGAGCCCTTCAGCCCGCCACCGCACTGTAGGAGCCCCTCTCTGGGCTGGCTGAGGCCGGAGCCACCTCCCTGTGCTTGCGGGGAGGTGTGGAGGTAGAGGCGCGGGCGGGAACCGGGACTGCGCAGAGCTCGTGAGCCAGCGTGACTTCCAGCGGGCGCGGGCTTGGTGGGCCCGGCACACGGAGTGGCCAGCCGGCACCGCCGGCCCAGGGCAGTGAGGGGCTTAGCACCTAGGCCAGCAGCTGCAGACGGTACACCAGGTGCCCCAGCAGTGCCAGCCCGCCGGCACTGCGCTCAAGTTCTCACGGGGCATCAGCTACCTCCCTGTGGGGCAGGGTTCAGGATCTGCAGCCAGCCATGCCCGAACCACGCCCCTCCCTGCCTCCCCCGCGGTGGGCTCCTGCGTGGCCTGAGCCTCCCCGACGAGCGCCGCCCACTGTTCCCAGGCACCCAGTCTCATCAACCGCCCAGAGGCTTAGAACTGCTGGTGCATGGCACGGGACTGCCAGGTAGCTCCACCAGCAGCCCAGTGCAGGATCCACTAGATGAAGCCAGCTGGGCTCCTCAGTCTGGTAGGGACTTGAATAAGTTTTATGTCTAGCTAAGGGATTGTAAATGCACCAATCAGCACTCTGTGTCTAGTTCTAGGTTTGTAAATACACCAATCAGCTCGCTGTAAAATGGACCAATCAGCTCGCTGTAAAATGGACCAATCAGCAGGATGTGGGTGGGGGGCCAGATAAGAGAATAAAAAAGCAGGCTGCTTGAGCCACTCACAGGCAACCCGCTCAGGTCTCCTCCCATGGTGTGGAACCTTTGTTCTTTTGTACTTTAAAATAAATCTTACTGCTGCTCCCTTGCTGGGTCCATGCTGCCCTTATGAGCTCTAACACTCACTGTGAGGGTCTGCAGCTTCACTGCTAACGCTCCTGAAGCCAGTGAGACCAGGAACCCACCGGAAGGAAGAAACTGTGGACACATCTGAACATCTGAAGGAACAAACTCCGGACTACGATCTTTAAGAACTGTAACACTCACCGCAAGCGTCCGCGGCTTCATTCTTGAAGTCAGTGAGACCAAGAACCTACCAATTTCAGACACATCAGTATGACTTTTCTTGGGTTACGATGGACAGACAAGGGTGTATCTTCCAATAAGCATGGTTTGGATTTTTTTTTCCCCCTGCAGGTCTTATCTTACACACATTTTTTTGGTGCATTATAAAATGGTACAGTCATTTTATAAAACTATTTGGTAGTTTCCTTTTTTTCTTTAAAAACAATTTTTTTTTTTTTGAGACAGGGTCTCGCTGTTGCCCAGGCTGGAGTGCAGTGGCACAATCTGAGCTCACTGCAACCTCCGCCTCCGGGATTCAAGCGATTCTCCCACCTCAGCTTCCCTAGTGGTGGTGCACGGGGACTACAGGCGTGCGCCACCACGCCCCGCTAATTTTTTTTTTTTTTGTATTTTTGGTAGAGACAGGGTTTTACCATATTGCTCCAGCTTGTCTTGAACTCCTGGGCTCAGGTAATCCGCCCACCTCATCCTCCCAAAGTGTTGGGATTAAAGGTGTGGGCCATTGCCCCTGGTGCCTTTCAATTTTTTAATGTCCTTTATAAATTCTGAAATGATATATTTGCATATGAAGCAGAGCTATATTTGTCCCCTTAAATTTCATAGTAATGCAGGTATTTTATTTATTCATAACCCCACATACATTCACCTCTCATGGGAGTTTCATACTAGGGATTTACTAACTTTTGCAAGGAGAATGCCTTTATCTCTCATCTTCCTACATCCCTAACCCTGGGGCCCAATATTGGAGCTTCTTCCAGGAAAGCCCTTGGCCAAGGTTCCACCTTCTTTACATTCTCACCTGCACTTGATATTGTCTGTTTTGTTGATTACAGCTATTTTAATGGGTGTGATGTGATTCTCTTACGGGTGTACAGAAGATTTCAACTAAGCATTATACAGATTTATTCTGTCTTCAAAAACACTTTCCCCTGAGCCCATATCCTGGGGGTTAGGTGATGGGATGGGAAGGGAGACGTTACAACAGAGAAAAACCTTTTAAAGCTCACAGCTGCTCTTTCTCTCTTTAAATTTTTATTTTTATACTTTGGTGAAATTCACATGACATAAAAGTAACTATTTTATTATTTTATTTTTTTGAGATGGCGTTTCACTCTTGTTGCTCAGGCTGGAGTGCAATGGCACGATCTTGGCTCACCGCAACCTCCGCCTCCCAGGTTCAAGTGATTCTCCTGTCTCAGTCTCCCTAGTAGCTGGGATTACAGGCATGTGCCACCACACCCAGCTGATTTTTTGTACTTTTAGTAGAGACAGGGTTTCGATATGTTGGCCGGGCTGGTCTCAAACTCCTGATCTCGTGATCCGCCCACCTCGACCTCCCAAAGTGCTGGGATTACAGGTGTGAGCCACCGCACCTGACCAATTTTGTATTTTTAGTAAAGGCAGGGTTTCTCCATGTTGGTCAGGCTGGTCTTGAACTCCCGATCTCAGGTGATCCGCCCACCTTGGCCTCCCAAAGTGCTGGGATTACAGGCGTGAGGCACAATGCCGAGCCTATTTTATTTTTTGAGAAAGAGTCTTCTTGCTCTGTCACCCAGGCTGGAGTGCAGTGGCACAATCTTGGCTTACTGCAACCTCTGCCTCCCGGGTTCAAGTGATTCTCCTCCCTCAGCCTCCCAAGTAGCTGGGATCACAGGCACCTACCACCATGCCTGGCTCCAACATGCCCAGCTAATTTTTGTATTTTTGGTAGAGACGGGTTTCGCCATGTTGGCCAGTCTGGTCTTGAACTCCTGACCTCAAGCGATCCGCCCACCTTGGCCTCCCAAAGTGCAGGGATTATAGGCATGAGACACCGTGCCTGGCTCAAAAGTAACTATTTTAAAGTGATCAATTAGGTGACATTTACTACATTCTCAGTGTTCTGCAGCCACCACCTCTGTTTCCAAAACATTCTGATCACTCCAAAATAAAAGTGGTTCCCACTAAGCAGTTAATCCCAATACCTGCCTCCCTTGGCCCCAACAATCACCACCTGCCAATCTAATTTCTCTGTTTCTATAGATTTATCTATTGTGGATACTTCATATAAATCATACAATATGTGACCCTTTTGTGTCTGGCTTATTTAGCATACAATTTTCAAGGTTCATCAGTATTTCATTCCTTTTTATGCCTGAATAATATTCCATTGTATGCAAATACTACAATTTGATTGGTCCCCCATCTCCCCCCCACCTTTTTTTTTTTGAGACGGAGTTTTGCTCTTGTTGTCCAGGCTGGAGCACAATGGCACGATCTCGGCTCACCACAACCTCCACCCCCAGGTTCAAGCGACTCTCCTGTCTCAGCCTCCCGAGTAGCTGGGATTACAGGCAAACGCCACAACGCCTGGCTAACTTTGTATTTTTAGTAGAGACAGGGTTTCTCCATGTTGGTTAGGCTGGTCTTGAACTCCTGATCTCAGGTGATTTGCCCGCCTCGGCCTCCCAAAGTGCTGGGATTACAGGCGTGAGCCACCGCCTCCAACTGGGCCCCCTTTTTATAATTTCTGTCTCATTATATCTCATTTTGTTCATACTTTGTTTTCCTGTTCCTTTTTTTTTTCTCTGAGCATATTTGTTTGTCTAGTAAGTCCAATGCTGTGTTTCCTCAGAGATGATTTCTGTCATTCCCCTGCCCCACTCCTCTTTCCCCTGGCCAAATGGGACATTCTTTCATGTTTCTTTCTATGCCCTGTGTTTTTCTTGTTGTTGAACACCAGGTATTTTGAATACTAGAGTGCAGTGACTCTGGGAACCAAATTCTGCCCTGTCCTCAGGGTTTGCTGTTGTTGATTGCTGAGGGCTGCAGTTGTCTGCTTAACAACTTGTCCAAACCATTTGCACAGACTGTATTCCTGCTTGTGTGTGGTCAGTGAAGTCTTTGTTATAATCTCATTGGTAAGCCAGTGACCGGAGGGAGATTTTCTTAGATGTCTGGAGACCAAAAGAAAATTTAAAAAATTTTGATTCTCCCGGTCTTTCCAGTGTGGCTCTGAGAGGGGCACTCTCTCAAAGCTATGGCAGTCTGCTTACAACTGTGCCTTAGCCCTCACCCGCTACTTGCTCCAGCAGAGGCACAAAGCTAGCCTCCTCTTAGGTGTTTTCTGAGTATGCATCCAATACTGGGCATGTATGTTGTACTCTTTTTTCCCTGGTATATGCATGGTCCTTCCAAGCCCATGTCCCCCAAGAAACTTCCCTCAGCCTCCTCCTTCCAAGGTTTTTGGATTTTCTGCTGCTTGCTCTGTCCACCATCCCTTGCCCCAGACAGGCATGGGTAGTGCATGACTTTAAATCTTTCTACAGCCTGGGTGTGGTGGCTTATGCCTGTAATCTCAGCACTTTGGGAGGTCAAGGCCGGCAGATCACCTTAGGCCAGGAGTTTGAGAACAGCCTGGCCAACATGGCAAAACCCTGTCTTTACTACAAGTACAAAATTAGCCAGGCATGGTGGTGCATGCCTGTAGTCCCAGCTACTTGGGAGGCTGAGGCAGGAGAATTGCCTGAACCTGGAAGGCGGAGGTTGCAGTGAGCCGAGATCGCGCCACTGCACTCCAGCCTGGGCGACAAAAGCGAAACTGTCTCAAAAAAAAAAAAAAAAATTTTTTTTCTACAGACGCTACCACTTCCCAGAAAGCTACTCCAACTCATGAGGGGGGTGGTGGGACAAAGGTCAGCCTCTGCACCAGTCCCTTCAGGAACCAGCAGACAGGTCAGAATGAACAACCACAGTTTTTAAAGAAAGTCTATATTCATCCCTTGGTACCAAGCAAGCTACACCAAGAACATGAGCTGCTATCGTCACCGCCACTCCTGCTGTGCTAGGGAAGGATAGATGATAGTCCAGTGAAAACACCATAATATTAATACTTTCACTGGAATTCATATGCCTTTTCTTCACCAAGCACTTGCCCAGTCGTTGCAAGTGTTCTGAAAGTTCTGAAAGTTTATTCTGTCAATTTTAGATTCCAGAGTTCCGAAAGTTTATTTTGTCAATTTTTGGCAGTTTATGGTGGTTTCAGAGGAGATACTGATTCTTTGAGTGTCCTACTCTTCCATTTTCTTTGGTTTGGCAGTTTCTTAAACTGTAAACATAAGCTTGCCATATAACCAGTAATTCCACTCCTAGAAATCTAACCATGAGAAATGAAACCAAGTCCATACAAAGACTTGCACATGAACGTTCACAGCAGCTTTATTTGGTATAGACAAACACGTTCTAACCACTCAAACTCTCATCAACTGGTGAATGGATAGCCAACTATCAAAAATGGAGCCAGACTTTTGATTCTCTATCATTTACAAATCTCCAAAATTATCCTCCTTAAACATGAGTGATTTCATGTCATTATCCCCCCTCAAAAATATAAAGTGATTTTTTAAGAGCCTAGAATGAAGACTATATTTCTAAAATGTGGTACTCAAGGTCCTCCGTAACATTTCTCCAAACTTACTTTCTAGCCTTTGCTTCTAATATTACAGCCCAGTCCTAGTGAGCAGTCTTCCCTCAGGCATCACCTGTAAACATTCTTGTCATTCTACTCAAATGCCATCTCTTCAGGAAATCTCCCTGCGTCCTCTACTATGTCCCCATATAATCTGTAGAGTATAGCAATCACTTGTGGTTACAGGTAGGTGTATATATTTGTTGCTTCAACCAAATACTGTAGCACTGAAACAACTATATAACATGCAATTTGTTACTGCTAGCATAATACCTCGGCACATAGTAGGTGCTTGATAAACATTTGCTGAATTCATCAATGTACGAACGTACATGACCTACAAATGAAAAAGCTAAAGAAAATTTAAAAGAAATTAGTGAAACTGGGAATTATGGAAGAATAATTGAGAAATAAATGTAAACAAGAAAGGAAAAATAGGGAAAATTTTACATAGATATTTTAAGTTAAAGACTCTAGAGCTTTAGGGAAGACACTTGGCCCAAGACAGAAGCAACTACTGCAGCTCCTCACACATAAGAGCCTGTTGAATGAACAATACCACTAACTGGTTACAACGAACTTACAGCCAGGCATATCCCAGCACTTTAGGAGGCTGAGGTGGAAGGGTGGCTTGAGCCCAGGAGTTTGAGACCTGCCTGGGCAAAATAGAGAGACCCTGTCTCTTTTAAAAATGTCAAAATTAGCCAGGCATAGTGGCGCATACCTGTAGTCCTAGCTACTCTGAAGGCTAAGGTGGGAGGACTGTTTGAGCCTGGGAAGTCAAGGCTGCAATGAGCCATGATGGTGCCACTATACTCTAGCCTGGGTGATAGAGTAAGATCCTGTCTCAAAAAAAAAAAAAAAAAAAAAAAGCAAGCAAACATAGAAACAAACAATAAAATAAACAAAACACCGAACACCTATCTGTGCCAACACTATGTGAAACACATACTTAGGCAAGACCCTCATCTGATTTTGGGAAGCAAAGAGTAAATGGAAAAAGTCAACGAATGCTGGGAGTCACTGCCGCCAGGGACTTGTTTGGAAAGTATTTGTATTGCTGCAGACGGGAGTCATTTGAATGGTACTTCATGAAATGGGCCAGGCTGGGACTGGGGGATGGTTGGGGTGAGGTGTGGCCAGGTCCCTGACACATTCTGAGGAAGTGGAACTAATCCTGGTGTTTTCATTTGGCCTTTGGTTATATCTGACAGCATAATGCTTGCATGGGGCTTGTAATGGTTCAAGAACCTGAACAAAGGAGAGCCATCAACTCATAGAAAGCTTAGTTATTGCCACATACCCAACTGTTGCTAATACTCTTCTCCAAAGACATAAAGAAGCAATTTTCAGTATGCAAACATTTAAATTTTACCTTTACTGCTGTGAATTATAGATACCAAATGGCATACCATCATAAACAGATGATGGCACAGCTCTTCCAGCTAGCATGCTGGTGATTTCATAGTGAAAATATTGTTTGCTTCACTAAAGCCTGCTTGAAAAATTTGAATATGAAACAACTCTTATCCACTGAGGACTTTGCCTAAGTATAACTGATAGTTTTAATCTACCCTCCAAAAAAAGAGGAAAAAAAAAAAAACTCACTTCTCTGTAATTTAAGCATATATTTAGAAAAAAATGCTAAGAATGAATGAAGCACCCATAGTCTTTGAACCTCATATATTAATTTAAGAATGACACTTATGAGATACAGCTAAAAACTACAAGATTCCTGTAAGCATTTACCCATATGCTATAAGTGAACGAAACAAAGAGAAAATAATCAAACCAATAAATGCTGACAGATTAACAGGTACAAAGCTTGCACTAGGTTACACCGTAAAGCAGTCCAACAATACAAAGGATGTTCTATTCAGGAAGTAAAGATAAATGCATCTTGATTGAATAAAGTTATACTAAACACTAACTTTTCTCTTTGTTACAAAGGCTTTTTATAGGGTAGTCTACATGAATATTCTTCTGCTGAGTATGTTTAACTCTATACTAGTGTATATCACCACCACCCAGCCATGCTTATACAATTTGACCTTGACCCCACAGATAATAATTGATGAGACCAAGGATGGACACATGACCCAAGATGACCCAATCAGACTGTCTTGGAGAAACTTCACATTGAGAATCTGACCACCAGTCTTGGAAGTTGCTTAAACTGAAGAAAAAAAAAAAAAAAAAATTAGCCAGGCATGGTGGCATGTGCCTGTAGTCCCAGCTACTTGTGAGGCTGAGGTGGGAGGATTACTTGAGCCCAGGAGGTTGAGGCTTCAATGAGCTGAGATCATGCCACTGCACTCCAGCCTGGGTGACAGAGGGAGATCCTGTCTCCAAAACAAAAAAACACCACGTATTTTTCCCATGTTAGTTGAAAAGTCACATACCTTATTTTTGTTAAGTGGTTACCTTAGACATTTTATCATCTGTACTCATCAAAGTCTAAATAAATCCATGTCTCAGTCCTCCTCCTGAACACAATAATTCAGATATTTTCATTTCAAGCAACCTTGTATTACTGTGTATTTTTGAATTCTAGCTTAAAAAGTCTCTCATATGGCATCATTATGATTATGTTATACAGTCACTGTTTGACATGTTTACCCTATTCTTTGCCTTTTATTCCTTCTTGCATCTCAAACCTTCCTTCTTGGATCATTTTCCTTCTACTTGAAGATGATCCTTTCATTCTAAAATGTGTGTCTATTGAGGTAAATTCTCTCAGTTTCTATTTATCTAACATTCTCTTTATTTCACTTTCATTCTGAAAGAGAGTATTTGTTGGGTATAGGAAGTATGCTATTATTTTCTGTGAGAGTACTGAAGCTACCAGGCTATTGCTTCCTAGTTTCCATTGCTGCTGTTGAAGGATCAGAGTTTGCCAATACAGCCAATTCATTCCTTTTGGATGCTTCAAAGATGTTCGTGTCATCTTTGGTAACTGAAGTTCCATTAAATTGTACTTAGGTGTGACTGTAATCTCATAATGATTAAACTGTAATCTCATAATGGTTAAAATTTATATTTTTTGTTTGGATCTTATTTGGTTTCTTGACACAGATTTTTATAATACATAAAATATAATGTATGTCTTACAGAATGCAGAAAAAAACATAAAATGTAATATGGCTTAACAGAATCTTGCCAACACCCCGGAAGTCCCCTGGCATTCCTTTTCCCCATCATATACCTCTCACTTTCTGCTAAAATAGTAAGTATCTTGATATTTATTTATGTATTTATTTTTAAAAGATGGGGTCTCGCTATGTTGCCTGGGCCAGACTTGAACTCCTGGGCTCAATCTTCCTACTTAGCTTCTGAGTACCTGGGACTATAGGGGCATAACACTATGCCCAGCTATCTTGATTTTTATACAAATAACTTCCTTGCTTTTTTTTTCCCTTAGGTATTTTTCCCTACTTAAGTGTGTAACCCTAAACAAGAAAGTTTATTTTTTTTGCCTATTTCTAAACTTTATGTATGTAGAATCATAAAACATACATTTTGTTTGACTTGTATTGCTCAGTATTTTGTTTGGGAGGTTCATTTATGATGTTGTATGTAGCTCTATGCTGTTGTTCTTCTCAATTCTAAATGGTATTTCTTTTTTTTTTTTTGAGACGGAGTCTTGCTCTGTCACCCGGGCTGGAGTGCGGTGGCCGGATCTCAGCTCACTGCAAGCTCCGCCTCCGGGGTTTACACCATTCTCCTGCCTCAGCCTCCCAAGTAGCTGGGACTACAGGCGCCCGCCACCTCGCCCGGCTAGTTTTTTTGTATTTTTAGTAGAGACGGGGTTTCACCGTGTTACCCAGGATGGTCTCGATCTCCTGACCTCGTGATCCACCCGTCTCGGCCTCCCAAAGTGCTGGGATTACAGGCTTGAGCCACCGGGCCCGGCCTAAATGGTATTTCATAAGAATACATCACAGCCTTCAGAGTAGCAAGGACTACAGGTGCCCGCCACCATGCCCAGCTAATATTTTGTATTTTTAGTAGAGACAGGGTTTTGCCATGTTGGCCAGGCTGGTCTTGAACTCCTGGCCTCAAGTGATCTGCCTGTCTCAACCTCCCAAAGTGCTGCGATTACAGGTGTGAGCCACTGCACCCAGCCCCTGTGCATGTGTCTTGATATACATGTGCACGTTTCTTTGGATATACATATATATATACACATACCTAGGGATATGTGAATCTTCAAATTTTACAGATAATATCAAAGTATTTGTGTCAGTTTACAGTTCCATCAGCAGTATATGAGAATATCTATTGCTCCATATCCTAATAATTGGCAGTTAGTCTTTTAAATGTTCTTTTTAATACCCACCATTCTGGTAGGTATGCTACGGAATATCATAATGATTTAAAATTGCTTTTCTTTTATTAATGGATTTAACACATTTGTTTACTCGTCATTTGAATTTTGTGAGTTTTTTTGGTGTGAACGGTCTGATCAAATTGCTTACCCATTTTCCTACTGAGTTGTCTGTCTTTACCTGCCATACCTACCACTTATTTACTGTTTCCAAGATATATTCTGGCCTGGCATGGTGGCTCATGCCTGTAATAATCCCACTTTGGGAGAGGCTGAGACACAGCCTCATATTTAAGCCATTATGTATAGACATATACATATAATTTATAATTTACATATACTATATTTTATGTATAGTACATATACATATACTATAATTTAAAGATTATTTAAATCTTAATTTAAATAATAAATCTTAATGCATTGCATGCCTATTTATTGATATGGGATATCAATAAATATACACATCCCATAATAAATATCCCACATCAACAAACAGGCATGCAATGCATTATGATTTTTAAAAATTATTGTTGTAAAATACAGATAACATAAAATTTATCTTAACCACTTTTAAGTGTACAGTTTAGTGGTATTAAATATATTCATAATGTTGTGCAACCATCACCACCATCCATTTCCATAACTCCTTTCCTCTTGTAAAATTTAAACTTGACAGCTATTAAACACTGACTCCCCATTCCTTCCTCCCTTTGCCTTTAGCAACCACCCTAAATCTCCAATTTAGACTACTCTAAGTACCTCACGTAAGTGAAATCATACAGTATTTGTCTTTTTGTGACTGGCTATATCACTTAGCATAATGTCCACAAACTTCATCCATTTTGTGGCACATATCAGAATTTCCTTCCTTTTTAAGCTCAATAATATTTCATTATATGGACAGACCGCATTTGTTTATCTATTCATCCTTTGAACATTTGGATTGCTTCCAGTGTTACAGCTATGGTGAATAATGCTGCTGTGAACACAGGGGTAGAAATATCTTAAGACCTTGCTTTAATTATTCTGGTATGTACCTCAAGTAAAATCACTGGATCATAGGGTAATTCTATTTTTAATTTTCTTAGGAACTGCTCTGCTGTTTTCTACAGCAGCTGTAACATTTTATATTCCTACTGTAACAGTGCACAAGGGTTCTAATTTTTCTGCTTTCTTGCCAGTGCTTGTTATTTTCTGTTTTTTGGATAGCAGACATTCTTTTATTTTTTTTTGAAACAGAGTCTCACTCTGTCACCCAGGCTGGAGAGCAGTGGTGTGATCTCAGCTCACTACAACCTCCGCCTCCCAGGTTCAAGCGATTCTCCTGTCTCAGCAACCCCAAGTTGCTGGGATTACACAAAACTTTTTACATTTTCACTAAGTCCAATTTGTCTCTTTTCCTTATGTTGACTATACCTTTGCTGTCATATCTAAGAAATCACTTGCCAAATCCAATGCAGTGAAGCTTTTCCTGTTTTCTAAGACTATTCTACTTTTACATGTAGGTCTTTGATCCATTTTGAGTTAATTTTTATATATGGTGCTACGTAAGGTTCCAACTTCATACTTTTGCATGTGGATATCCAGATTTCCTGACACCATGTGTTAAATGAATGTCATTTCCTCATTGAATGGTCTTGGCACATTAGTCAAAATTAATTTGACTAAGTATGGGAGGGTTCATTTTGGGCTCTGTATTCTATTCCATTAGCCCATGTCTCTCTTTATATCAGTCCTATATTGTTTTGATTATTGTAGCTTTGTAGTAAGTTTTGAAATCAAGAACTGTGAGTCCTCCAGCTTTGTTCTTTTTGAAGATTGTTTTGGCTATTCAGGGTCCCTTGAGATTCTATGTGAATTCTAGAATGAGTTTTTCTATTTCTGTGAAAAACATCACTGGGATTTTGATAGAGATTTCATTGAATCTGTAGATCGCTTTGAGTAGTACTGACATCTTAACACAGAGTCTTCCAATCCATGAATATGGGATGTGTTTCCACTGATTTATGTCTTTATTTTCTTTCAGCAATGTTTTGAAGTTTTCATTGTACAAATCTTTCACCTTTTTGGCTAATTCCTAGGTATTTCATTCTTTTTTATGATATTGTAACAATATCATAGATTGTTTTTGTAATTTCCTTTCCAGATTGTTCACTGTTAGTGTACAGAAATGTAACCCATTTTTGTTTTTGTTTTTCTAACCAATTTTAGTGTGTTCACTTTGCATTCTGCTACTTTGCTGAATTTATTTGTTTTCACAGGTTTTTTGGGGTAGAATCCTTTATTTTTTACATATAGATCACATAATCTGTAAACATAATTTAACTATTTCCTCTTATAGACAGCCTCTAGTTATATCATTTAAAAAGTACATTCTGCGAATCTTGTCTTTTTATTGGAGAGTTTAATCTAGTTACATTTAAAGAAATTACTGATAAGGGAAGGATTTGTTTTTGTCATTTTGCAATTTGTTTTATATATTCCTTATAGCTATTTTGTCCATTTCCTGTATTACCTTTTCCTTTGTGTTTGGTTGGCTTTTTCTAGTGAGGTATTTAAGCTCCTTTCTTGTTTCCTTTTGTACATGTTCTGTAGTTATTTGCTTTGTGGTTACCTTGGAAATTACATTTAAGATCCCAAAGTTGTAACAGTCTAAGTGGAATTTATACCACTTTAACTTCAATAACACACCTAAACTCTGTTACTTTAACAGCTCTGTCACAAAATTACATCTTTATACATAGTGAGTCCCAAAACACAAGCTATAAATTCTTTGAAATACATTAGTCTCTTAAATTATGTAGAAAGCAGTGTGTGAGGTTACAAACCAAAATTATAATAATATTAGCTTTTAGACTAATATTTTTAAAGTGTAATAAGTTCTAGTGTTCTATACTACTGTAGGATGATTATAGTTAATATATTTATTTTCAAGTAGCTAGAAGGATATTGAATGTTATAACACAAAGAAATGATAAATGTTTGAGATGATGGATATGCTAATTAATCTAATTACTAACCATTATACATATATCTCACATAACTGCATACTCCATAAATAATGTACAATTGTCAATTTAAAAAATACAAAAGTATTAGTCTCTTATAATCATGTTGAAAACGAAAAGTGGAATCACAAACAGTTGTTACAACAATAAAAGCTTTTATAATTGTTCATATATTTGCCTTACTGAGATCTTTATTTCTTCATGTTGTTTTGAGTTGCTGTCTATGGTCCTTTCATTTCACCCTGTAGGACTCCCTTAAATATTTCTTGCAGGCTGGGCGCGGTGGCTCACGCCTGTAATCCCAGCACTTTGGGAGGCCGAGACGGGCGGATCACGACGTCAGGAGATCAAGACCATCCAGGCTAACATGGTGAAACCCCGTCTCTACTAAAAATACAAAAAATTAGCCAGGCATGGTGGTGGGCGCCTGTAGTCCCAGCTACTCGGGAGGCTGAGGCAGGAGAATGGCGTAAACCCGGGAGGCAGAGCTTGCAGTGAGTCGAGATCGCGCCATTGTACTCCAACCTGGGTGACAGAGCGAGACTCCAAAAAAAAAAAAAAATTTCTTGCAGGACAGATGTAGTGGTAACAAACCCCTTCAGCTTTTGTTCATCTGAGAATGTCTTAATTTCTCCCTCACTTTTGAAAGAGAGTTTTGCTGGATACTGTATTCTTTTGTTTTCTTTTAGCACTTTGAAAATGTCAGCCCAGTGCCTTCTGCCCTCCAAAGTTTCTGAGAAATCCACTGACAATCTTATTAAGGATGTCTTATGTGTGCTGCTTTCAAGTTCCTGTTTTGCACGGGTGTATCTTTGAATTCTTCTTACTTGGAGTTTGTTGAACTCGGATGTTTATATTCATGTTGTTCAACAAATCTGGGAAGTTTTCAGCCATTAATTCTTCAGATATTCTTTCTGTTCCTTTCTCTTTCTTGTTTTCTTCTGAGACTCGTACAATGCATAAGTTGATCCTCTTCATGGTGTACCACAAGTCTCTTATGCTCTGTTCATTCTTCTGCAGTCTTTCTTACTTCTGTTCTTAAGAACTGATAATTTCCATTGCCCTATCTCCAACTTTGCTGATTATTTCTTCTATCTGCTCAAATTGGCCTTTGAATCCCTTTAGTGAATTTTTCATTTCAGTTATTGTAGTTCTCAGCTCCAAAATTTCTTTTTTGTTTTAGACTTAATATCTCTGTGTTGCTATTTCCATTTTGTTCATACATCATTTTCTTGACTTTCTCCAGATCTTACTTTAGTTCTTTGAGCATCTTTAGACAGTTTTTATAAGTCTTTAGTAGGTCTGCCATCAAGTCTTCTTCATGGACAGTTTCTGTTTATTTATTTTTTTCCTTTGAAAGGCTATACTTTTATGTTTCTTTGTATGTCTTTTTTTTTTTTTTTGAGATGGAATCTCGCTCTGTTGCCCAGGCTGGAGTGCAGTGGCACCACCTCGGCTCACTGCAACCTCTGACTCCTGGGTTCAAGCAAATTCCCTGCCTCAGCCTCCCGAGTATCTGGGATTACAGGCGCCCGCCACCACGCCTGGCTAATTTTTGTATTTTTAGTAGAGACCGGGGTTTCACCATGTTGAGCAGGATGGTCTCAAACTCCTGACCTTTGATCTACCCGCCTCGGACTCCCAAAGTGCTGGGATTAGAGGCATGAGCCACTATGCCCGACGGTTTCTTTGTATGTCTTATAATTTTATTGTTGAAAACTGGACATTTGAATCTAAGAATATGGTAACTAAGAATCAGACCCTTTTCCTTCCCTATGGTTTGCTGTTTTTATTATTTTTGTTGTACTGATTGCTGTAGGTTGTCTCTGTGCCAGGGAGCAGCCTGAGGTGTAAACTTAAGGTTTTCTTGGTGTATTCTGCCCAATACCTTTCCCTGAGCATGTGTGGTCACTTTTTAATTGTCCCTGTATATGCAGTTGCTTTTGAATCCTCATAGTCTTTAATGTGTGGTTTCCAAAAGGGGAAAGAGAAAAAAATGAAAGTGGGGAGGGGGTGCTAGCCCTTTCAATCCTCTGGAAGTTGCAACAGTCGTCACCTACCTCTTTGTCTGTATCTTTGTGATCAGAAACAGCAATCAGAGCACAAATCTCTGATATTTGGAGGATAGTGCTGGCCCCAAAAAATTGTCTGCAGGTTACTCCAGGAACCGATGCACAGCTGCCTGCCCTGGGGCTGGGTAGCTACTACTTTGCTAAGAACTGAAATTGACCAGAATTAACCACAATTTACTGACCTAGTCTTCTGGTAGAACAAGTTTGTCTAACCCATGGCCTGTGCGCTGCACGCAGTCCAGGATGACTTTGAATGCGGCCCAACACAAAATTTGTAAACTTTCTTAAAACATGATGAGATTTTTTTTTTTTTTTTTTTTTTTTTTTTAGCTCATCAGCTATCATAGTGTTAGTGTATTTTATGTGTGGCCCAAGATAGTTCTTCTTCCAATGTGACCCAGGGAAGCCAAAACACTGGACACCCCTACTGTAGAAGTTGCAAGCCTTGAATAGACTCTAGAGTTCCAAAGTAGTTACATCAGATGGATTCTGCCAATGCAATTGTTGTTGAGGTAGGGAGACAGATTCCTGGTGCTTCCTAGTCTGCCATCTCCCCAGAATCCTCTAATATATTGGGATTTAACTAATCTTCTATTGATAATCATTTGGGTTGTCATTTTTTTTTTTTTTTTTTTTTTTTACTATTTTATACACTACAAATGAATAAGTAAGAGATTTTTGTACATTGGTACAAACATTTTTGTAGGGCAGATTCCTAGAAGTAGAATGGCTTAACATTTAGTAAAGGCTGATAAAATGACCTACATAAAGAGTCTATCAATTCACATTTCTATCAACAATGTGTGAAAGTGCTTATTTTGGAGAGTTTTAGAATTATCTTCTTTTAGTTCCTGTAATTTCTGTAAACCTTGTCAGATGGCCCGGTTATACATCACGGTCTATGATCTCATTCAGTTTTGTGGCTTCAGTACCATTCACACATTCTGAGAGATCTTAATCTCTAGTTCAGGTTTCTCTTTTGATCCACAGAATGGATTATATTATCTTTCTCCATAAACCTGTGTTTGAAATAGCTGTCTGTCCTACCATGCATTTGCTCATGCCAAAAACCTGGGCTTCATATATTTGCTTACTCTTCCTGCCTTTTCCCTACATCCAACTAAATCTTAAGTCCTGTTGATTTTACCTCCTAATGATATCTTGAATTTCCCCTACCTTGGTAAGGAAATAACTTTCTGCAGTAACCTTTATTTTATTTTATTTTTTTGAGACAGAGTCTTGTTCTGTTGCCCAGGATAGAGTGCAGTGCTATAATCTTGGCTCACTGCAGCCTCTGCCTCCCAGGCTCAAGTGATTCTTGTGCCTCAGCCTCCCGAGCAGCTGGGATTACAGGTGTGCGCCATCACACCTGGCTAAATTTTTGCACTTTTTAGTGGAGATGGGGTATCTTCATGTTGGCCAGGCTGGTCTTCAACTCCTAGCTTCAAGTGATCTCCCCGCCTCGGCCTCCCAAAGTGCTGGGATTACAGGAGTGAGCCACTGTGCCCAGGCAAATGCAGTAACCTCTAAATAGTGCCCTCTAGACTTGATCCTTCCATTCACTTCATACACCACATTACACTCAGTGATTTTCCCAAAATGCAGACCTGTTGCTATGTAACTGGCTAAATAAATAAATACACAAATAAATAATTCCCCCCTCACCATGCAGACCTGGTTATGTTCCTCCCCTGTAGCCTTTGGGTCCCAAACCTTTACTGTCATTTCCAAAGCCTGTTGTGATCTGGCCACTTCTTTCCTGCACTCAACCGTCTAGCCTCACAATTGTGTTCACACCACCCCACTTGTGAGGAGGAGGAGGATGAGGGGTGGAGAGGGGGGAGGAGGAGGAACCAGCCAAAGAGATAAAGAAGGCAGACACAAGAGAGTGGGAGTTTCTCTCACTCTCACCAATTCTTTTGGTAAAAACCAAAATAATTTGAGTGCTTGAAGGAAAATCATCTGTTGAATGCTGCTAAATCATTTTCTAATTCTTTAACAACTCTAGATGTGTACTCTCCTGTAGATTTCCAAAATAACTTCACATTTCTGCAATCACAGAAATGATCACACTGTTTTACACAGAGACAGTAATTTGATCCCTTCGTATAGACTACTGACTCTAATAGACTGTAAGAGCCATGCTTTATTATTACACTCAAGATGCACTCAATAGAAATGATACACTGATACACATATGTGTAAGTCCTCAAAGAATTTATGTACTGTTTGGGGGAAACAGATGGTAACTGCCATTCATAACATAAAGCAGAGGGAAATGAGTCCTGGTATAGCAGCATAAGTAGGGTGCTATGGGAGCACCGTGAAGCTGGAGAACGCTTCTTCAAAGGCTTGATATTTAAGTCAGGGATTGAGGAAAAGAGCAGGCTACCAAAAACTGGAGGCTTGAGGCTTTAAAAGAATAATCCTTGTACACATAAAAGAAAAGTCAGTCATTTCCACACTACAATTCTTATAAAAATGCCATGAATCCTCGGGTACAGTTTGAAAGCCCCATTCACATATCTGGTAAAATTAAAACTAAAATTATCTTTAAAAATAAAAACAGCACAATAAAACCAGCTAATATTAATTTTTCATCCTCCTGGACACTAAAAGATTCTAATGGAAATGAAAATGATGATATCATCTTCCAGTAATGGGGAAAAAATGAGGCTGTGGACAAACACTATGTTTTGATTTATTAAACCTCAAGTGAACTTCTCTTTATCCCCCCCATAAATGATGGGTTACATCAGTTGCCAAAGTCATCTTTTTCATTAAATACTTTTGTAAATATTGTGGTCACTCTGGTTTACAGCCATCTCCTTCAGACAGTGTATCAGTGGAAAAGAATCCCCATTCCCAGCAAATGTTAAAACTACCATATGTGTAATTTTCTCACAAACCTCACGCTAAGCATGGGTTTCAGGGTTTGCAGAAGGAAAATTGTAGGGAAAAGAACAGTTCTGGAGGCTATGGCTGTGGCTGCCTGCTTCCCAAACCCAGAACACCACACCCTACACTGTGAAAGAGAAATAACCTATGACATCTCTAATAGTCTCACTTTAAAGATAAGAAAACTGGGGCAGGGCACGGTGGCTCATGCCTGTAATCCCAGCACTTTGGGAGGCTGAGGCGAGTGGATCACCTGAGGTCAGGAGGTCAAGACCAGCCTGGCCAACATGGTGAAACCCCGTCTCTACTAAAAATACAAAAAATTAGCTGGGCGTGGTGGTGGCCGCCTGTAATCCCAGCTACTCAGGAGGCTGAGGCAGGAGAATTGCTTGAACCTGGGAGGTGGTGGTTGCAGTGAGCCGAGATCACGCCACTGCACTCCAGCCTGGGAAACAAGAGCAAAACTCCGTCTCAAAAAAAAAAAAAGAAAGAAAACTGAGTTCCAGAAGAAGGGAAATGTGACTTTATGCAATACTCACTGTGAGGCAAGTGGCCTAGCTGAGATCTGAGCTCCAGTTCTGACTCTTTCACAGTGATCTGTCACCAAATTCAGGCACACAAGCCATCTAGTTTCCATCTCAAAGGCTTCTGAATACGTGTCTTTCAATGTCTGTTGTGGGGGCAAGAAGCCCTGACCAGTGACTTTTCAGTTAGCCTGAAAAGTCATTTAGCTTCTGTGACACTTCAGTTTTCCTCCTCTGTAAACTGGTGATAATAGCACACATCATTGGGTTGAAGAATTTCTTGAGACTACACGTGTACAGTGCCTAGCAAAGAACCAGGCATCTGGCAGCCAGTAGGTGCTCATTCATGCTGACTTCTTTGTTTCTCTCCCATCTGGCTCTCCCTATCATCTGTCAGGTATACCGTATGTAGGAACAGGTAAGAATCTGATTCTGCCAATAAGACACCAAAAATGTCTACTCTTAGGTTACTTTGAAACTCTACAAAACTACTCCAATGCTGAATAACATAAATAACAATTTTAGCTTTGAATGCACACCTTTATGGTAAAAAATGATTTAATGTAGTTTTTAAGAAAAACAATTAAACTATAAATACCAAATGTGGTTTTCCTTGTACAAAGTTTCTCCTGTAATTTAAACTCTTCCTGAACTCTTGCCAGAATATTACAAGTGTTAAAACAGGTTGGTTTAGATAAGCAAAAACAATTTCCTGCTGTAGGGACATAATATAAACTCACTATATCCATCCAAGCCCAAACTTATAAAAGACTAAATGTTAAAACCCAGACCTAAAACCAATTGTTAGGTAAATCTTGCATTTCTGCTGTCCCATGAATTATCTACAATAAGGGATATTAAAGGAATAACAAGTTTGAGGGGTTGGGGGAGGAACAGGGATGATAGTATGGCTTGTTCTTGTAGATGTGCTGAGGTAGTGCTTGGAAATCAAAGCCAAGGTGACCAAATGGAAGCTGGCAATTTAAGCTGTGTATGAAGCTCAGGAAACAGCTCAGAACTTAAAAGTGGTGTGTAACTCATTAGCATATATTAAAGCAATGTGATTAATGGAGGTGCTCATTTATGCTTATTTAATGAATAAAGCAGATCATGGGGGACAGCAAGAATGGGAAGAGAAGAGGGCCAAGAGGAAACCTGGGGAGCATCAATATTTAAGACATGGACGAAGGTCGTGGTGGAGGGGAACCAGTATGAGGTACTGAGAAAAAAAGTCAGAAAAGTAGAAGAGCAGATTGACTTCCAAGAATTGGGTAACCAACTTAAAAAGAAAAAAAAAAGACAAGGAAAAGGAAGGCTGCACAGATAGGTTTGGAGCCACTGTGACTTTTGAGACTGCAGTTTTCTGAGAGCCATAAATGCGGAAGCAGAATTGTGGTAGAACAAGGAATAAATGGAAGGTGAATACATGGAGGCATTTCCTGTAGATTACTTTGTAAGAAATGGAGTAGAGAATGGGATGAAGGAATAAAAGCAGTTTGAGGATAGCCAAACAGGATGTAGGAAGATTATTTTTGGCTGATGGATAGTTAAGTAGGCTAAGAACAGATTAAGATGACACAAACTACCATGCTCCTGATTCAAGACAGGCTCCACTGTGACCCCACCTGCACACAGTCGCTGTCTACCACTGAACACTTGGGCTCTAATGTAATGCTAGATAGTTTAGTCTAATTAAGACTTTGCAGTCAGCTTTGGGTCATGTCCAAAAGGATGGAAACTGGGTAGTTATGGGTTCATACCTAAGACTAGATGGCAAACTTCATGATGCAACACCAAGGGATTCATGACTAAGTTTCTCATCCTTTAATGTTGATATATGATCTTTTGTTGTAATGGACAAGTTCATGGTGATGTTTTCTTCAGTCATGATATGAGAACCTACTGGCCACTCACATGTTTATCTAGTTTGTTTTTTGTTTCTGCCAAACTAGACTATCACAGATTTTTTTTTCTATTTTCTTGCATTTTGTTTCATTTCTTTTAGAGACAGGGTCTTGCTGTGTCACTCAGGCTGGAGTGCAATGGTATAATCATAGCTCACTGCAGCCTTGAACTCCTGGGCTCAAGTGACTGATCCTCCCACTTCAGCCTCCCAAGTAGCAGGGACCATAGATACGTGCCACCTTGCCCAGCTAATTTCTAAATGTTTTGCAGAGATGGGGTCTTGCTTTGTTGCTCAAGCGATCCTTGTGCTTTAGCCTTCCGAAGCGCTGGGATTACAGGCATAAGCCATTGTGCCAGGCCCAGACTGTTTTTCTTATGTTACATTTATGGTAGAGCTTCCCTTATTTCATCAGCAAAATACATTTAAAAACATAGGACAGCAGGCACGGTGGCTCATGCCTGTAATCCCAAAACTTTGGGAGGCTAAGGCAGGAGGATCACTTGAGCCCAGGAGTTCACGACCAGCCCTGGCAACATAGTGAGACTCCATCTCTACGAAAAAAAAATTTTTAAAAAAATGTAGGAGATGGAGGGGATCATGGCAGACAGGAGGCAGGACTAAATTACAGCTCCAGAGAGACCAACATCCGCAGGCTTGCATTGTGAATTTTAGCTCCAGATCGACTGCAAGAACAAACTGGCAATCCCAAGAGGACCTACAGACCCTCTGAGGGAAATGGACTGCTCCTGCAGGACTCGGGAGACACCCTAACTCTACCTAACTGTGGTAAGAAACCTAACTGTGGGTGCCCCAACTGCAGAAGTGGGAAAGGGAGACCCTCCTCTCCTAAACACACACCCCACTGGAGAAGCTGAAGGTCTGTTTGTGGGAGAAGTTTCCGACTTTACTTGGAGCTGAGTCAAGTTAGAGAGCCGAGTGAAATACAGGGGGAGAGGAAGCAGCAGCAAAGCCCTGGGAGCTCGTTGGGTCCCCAAGCAGCCCATTCCTGCCTGACACCACAGGGATCCATCGGGAGGGTGGCCAGAGGAGCAGGGGGTAAAACTCCACAGGGGGTAAAACTCCACAGGGAGAAGGAATTCTCCAGCCGAACTTTGTAACAATTTGAACGGGCAAGAAGCCTTCTGGCCAGAACTGGGGAGGAGGGCGTGAATCCGGTGTGCAGACTTCAGGGGCAGGGGAAGAGCCCTTTTCTTTAGCAGCTGGGAGGCGGACAGCCTCAGGCAAGGTTTCAAGCCCCTCTTGCCCTCTGCTTGGAAACAGACTTGGGGCTGCTGGGTGGCGGGGGAACTGCCCTTCAGTTTGCGTGGGAACTGGGTGAGGCCTGTGACTGCTGGCTTTCCCCGACTTCCCTGACAACCTCCATGACTCAGCAGAGGCAGCCATAATCCTCCTAGGTACACAACTCCAGTGACCTGGGAGTCTCACCCCATTCCCCACAGCAGCCGCAGCAAGACCCACCCAAGGAGAGCTCAAACACACCTAGCCCTGTCGCCACCTGATGGTCCTTTCCTATCCACCGTGGTAGCTGAAGACAAAGGGCCCTACCATCTTGGGAGTTCTAGGACACTGGTCTCTTTCCACACTACTACAGCTGATGCTTTCCAGGAAGCACCACCTCTTGGCAGGAGGCCAACCAGCACAAAAATAGAGCATTAAACCACCAAAGCTAAGGATCCTCATGGAGCCCACTGCACCCTCTGCCACTTCTACCAGAATGAGAGACCCATCTGCGGTTCATATCACAAGACTCTGTACAGACAATCCCCTGTACGAGTCCGGAGTCGGGTATATTCGCTGGGTGGCTAGACCCAGAAGAAAGACAATAATCACTGAAGTTCGGCTCACGGGAAGCCACATCCATAGGAAAAGGAGGAGAGTACTACATCAAAGGAACACCTCGTGGGACAAAAGAATCTGAATAACAGCCTTCAGCCCTAGACCTTCCCTCTGATAGAACCTACGCAAATGAGAAGGAACCAGAAAACCAACCCTGGTAATATGACAAAACAAGGTTCTTCAGCACCTCCCCCAAAATGACACTAGTTCACCAGCAATGGATCCAAACCAAGAAGAAATCCCTGATGTACCTGAAAAAGAATTCAGGAGGTGAGTTATTAAGCTAATCAGGGAGGGACCAGAGAACGGCGAAGCCCAAAGCAAGGAAATCCAAAAAAATGATACAAGAATTGAAGGGAAAAATATTCAATGAAATAGATAGCTTAAAGAAAAAACAATACAAAATTTAGGAAACTTTGGACACACTTTTAGAAATGCGAAATGCAGGCCAGGCGTGGTGGCTCACACCTGTAATCCCAGCACTTTGGGAGGCCGAGGTGGGTGGATCATGAGGTCAGGAGATCGAGACCATCCTGGCCAACATGTTGAAACCCCATCTCTACTAAAAAAATACAAAAATTAGTCGGGTGTGGTGGTGCATGCCTGTAGTCCTCGCTACTTGGGAGGCTGAGGCAGGAGAATCGCTTGAACCCGGAAGGCAGAGGTTGCAGTGAGACGAGATTGCGCCACTGCACTCCAGACTGGCGACACAGCAAGACTCTGTCTCAAAAAAAAAAAAAAAAAAAAAAAAATTGCGAAATGCTCTGGAAAGTCTCAGCAATAGAACTGAAGAAGTAGAAGAAAGAAATTCAGAGCTCAAAGACAAGGTTTTTGAATAAACCCAGTCCAACAAAGATAAAGGAAAAAGAATAAGAAAGTAACAACAAAGCCTCCAAGAAGTCTGGGATTATGCTAAATGACCAAACCTAAGAATAATTGGTGTTCCTCAAAGCTTGAAAAACATATTTGGGGGAATAACTGAGGAAAGCTTCCCCAGCCAAGCTAGAAGGCCAGATATCCAAATACAAGAAGCACAAAGAAAACCTGGGAAATTCATCGCAAAAACATCTTTGCCTAGGCACATTGTCATCAGGTTATCCAAAGTTAAGATGAAGGAAAGAATCTTAAAAGCTGTGAGAGAGAAGCACCAGGTAACCTATAAAGGAAAACCTATCACATTAATAGCAGATTTCTCAGCAGAAACCCTAAAAGCTAGAAGGGATTGGGGCCCTACTCCTCAAACAAAACAATTATCAGCCAAGAATTTTGTATTCCGCAAAACTCAGCATCACATGTGAAGGAAAGATAGAGCTGTTTTCAGACAAACAAATGCTGAGAGAATTTGCCATTACTAAGCCACCACTACAAGAACTGCTAAAAGGAACTCTAAATCTTGAAACAAAGTCCTGGAAATACATGACAATGGAACCTCTTTAAAGCAAAAATCACACAGGACCTACAAAACAAAAATACAAGCTAAAAAGCAAAAAACAAAAAACCCACAAAGTACACAGGCCACAAAGAGCAGGATGGATGCAATGGTAAATGGACTAAGTGCTCCACTTAAAAGATACAGAACAGCAGAGTAGATAAGAACTCACTAACCAACTATCTGTTGCCTTCAGGAGACTCACTTAACACATAAGGAGTCATATACACTTAAAGTAAAGGGGCAGAAAAAGGCATTTCATGCAAACAGACACCAGAAGTGAGCAGGGGTAGCTATTCTTATATCAGACAAAACAAACTTTAAAGCAACAGCGGTTAAAAGAGACAAGGAGGGACATTATATAATGGTAAAAGGCCTTGTTCAATAGGAAAATATCGTAATTCTAAATATATATGCACCTAACACTGGCGCTCCCAAATTTATAAAACAATTACTAATAGACCTAAGAAATGAGATAGACAGCAACACAATAATAGTGGGGAATTTCAGTACTTGTTCTAATACCTTGTTTTTTTTGTTTTTGTTTTTTTTTTTTTGAGATGGAGTCTCGCTCTGTCACCCAGGCTGGAGTGCAGTGGCACGATCTCGGCTCACTGCAAGCTCCGCCTCCCGGGTTCCCGCCATTCTCCTGCCTCAGCCTCCCAAGTAGCTGGGACTATAGGCGCCCGCCACCTTGCCCGGCTAGTTTTTTGTATTTTTAGTAGAGACCAGGGTTTCACTGTGTTAGCCAGGATGGTCTCGATCTCCTGACCTCGTGATCCGCCCATCTTGGCCTCCCAAAGTGCTGGGATTACAGGCGTGAGCCACCGCGCCCGGCTGTTCTAATACCTTAGAACAAATGGATTAACAGATATATACATACAGAACATTTCATCCAACAACTGCAGAACACACATTCTATTCAAGAGCACATGGAACTTTCTCCAAGATAGACCCTATGATAGGCCATAAAATGAGCCTCAATAAATTTTAAAAAATTGAAATTACATCCAATAGTCTCTTAGACCACAGTGGAATAAAACTGGAAATCAATTCCAAAAGGAAACTTCAAAACCATGTAAATACATGGAAATCAACCTGCTCCTGAATGAGCACTGGGTCAAAAATGAAATCAAGATAGAAATTAAAAAATTCTTCTAACTGAATGACAATAATGACACAACCTATCAAAACCTCTGGGATATAGCAAAGGTCGTGCTAAGAGGAAAGTTCACAGCCCTAAACACCTACATCAAAAAGTCTGAAAGAGCACAGACAATCTAAGGTCACAACTCAAGGAACTAGAGAAATAAGAATAAACCAAACACAAACCCGGCAGAAGAAAGGAGATAACCAAGATCAGAGCAGAATTAAATGAAATTGAAACATAAGCAACAACAACAAAAAATACAAATGATAAATGAAACTAAAAGCTAGTTCTTTGAAAAGATAAATAAAATTGATAGACCATTAGCAAGATTAACCAAGAAAAGAAGAGAGAAAATCCAAATAACTTCACTAAGAAACATAACAGGAGATATTACAACTGACTCCACTCAAATACAAAAGATCATTCAAGGCTACTATGAATACCTATACACACATAAAATAGAAAACCTTGAAGAGATGAATAAGTTCCTGGAAAAATACAATCTTCCTAGCTAAAATCAGGAAGAATTAGATAACCCGAACAGACCAGTAACAAGCAGCAAGACTGAAATGGTAATTAAAAAATTACTGGCCAGGCACAATGGTTCATGCCTGTAATCCCAGCACTTTGGGAGGCTGAGATGAGTAGATTACCTGAGGTCAGGAGTTCAAGACCAGCCTAGCTAACATGGTGAAATTCTGTTTCTACTAAAAATAGCCAGGCGTGGTGGTACGCATCTGTAATCCCAGCTACTTGGGAGGCTGAGGTGGGAGAATTGCTTGCACCTGGGAGGCGGAGGTTGCAGTGAGCCGAGATTGCACCATTGTACTCCAGCCTGGGCAACAAGAGTGAAACTCCATTTCCAAAAAAAAAAAAAAAAAAATTACCAACCAAAAAAAGTCCAAAACCAGATGGATTCACAGCAGAATTCTACCAGACATTCAAAGAAAAATTGGTACCAATCCTTTTCACACTATACCAAAAGATAGAGAAAGAAGGAACCCTCCCTAACTCATTCTATGAAGCCAGCATCACCTTCATATTAAAACTAGGAAAGGACACAACACCACCACCAACAACAACAACAAACAATACAGAACAATATCCTTGATGGACATAGATACTAAAATCCATAACAAAATACTAGGTAACTGAAGGCTGGGCGCAGTGGCTCATGTCTGTAATCTCAGTACTTTGGGAGGCCGAGGCGGGTGTATCACGAGGTCAGGAGTTAGAGACCAGTCTGGCCAACATGGTGAAACCCCATATCTACTAAAAAAACCAAAAATTAGCCGGGTGCAGTGGCGGGCGCCTGTAATCTCAGCTGTTTGGGAGGCTGAGGCAGGAGAACTACTTGAAGCCAGGAGGCGGAGATTGCAGTAAGCCAAGATCGCGCCACTGCCCTCCGGCCTGGGTGACAGATCAAGACTCCATCTTGGAAAAAACAAAACAAAACAAAAAAGCACAAAATACTAGCTAATAGAATCCCACAATATATCAAAAAGATAATCCACCATGATCAAGTAGGTTTCATACCAGGGATGCAGGGATGGTTTAACATATGCAAGTCAGTAAACGTAATACACCACATAAGCAGAATTAAAAACAACAGCAGGGCGCAGTGGCTAACGCCTGTAGTCCCAGCAGTTTGGGAGGGTGAGGCAGGTGGATCACCTGAGGTCAGAAATTCAAGACCAGACTGATCAAAATGCTGAAACCCATCTCCACTAAATACAAAAAATTAGCTGGGAATGGTGGCACATGCCTGTAATCCCAGCCACTTGGGAAGCTGAGGCAGGAGAATCACTTGAACCTGGGAGGCAGAGGTTGCAGTGAGCCAAGATTGCGCCACTGCACTCCAGCCTGGGCAACAAGAGCGAAGCTCCGTCTCAAGACAAGAAAGAGAAAAGAAAAGAGAAGAGAAGAGATGAAAAGAGAAAGAAAAGAGAAAGGAAGGAAGGAAGGAAAGAAAGAAAGAAAGAAAGAAAAGAAGGAAAGAAGGAAGGAAAGAAGGAAAGAGAAAGAAAGAATTAAAAACAAAAATCACATAATCTCAACAGATGCAGAAAAAACATTCGACAAAATTCAGCATCCCTTTATGATTAAAACTCTCAGCAAAATCGGCATACAAGGGACATACCTTAATGTAATAAAAGCCATATGACAAACCCACAGCCAACATAATACTGAATGGGGAAAAGTTGAAAGCACTCTCTCTGAGAACTGGAACGAGACAAGGATGCCCACTCTCACCACTCCTCTTCAACATAGTACTGGAAGTCCTAGCCAGAACAATCAGACAAGAGAAAGAAATAAAGGGCGTCCAAATTGGTAAAGAGGAAGTCAAACTGTCACTGTCTGCTGATGATATGATCATTTACCTTGAAAACCCTAAGGACTCCTCCAGAAAGCTCCTAGAACTGATCAAAGAATTCAGTAAAGTTTCCAGATACAAGATTAATGTATACAAATCAGTAGCTCTTCTATACACTAACAGGGACCAGGTGGAGAATCAAATCAAGAATTCAACCCCTTTTACAATAACTGCAAAAAATAAAATAAAATATTTAGGAATATACCCAACCAAGGAGTCAAAAGACCCCTACAAGGAAAACTACAAAACGCTGCTGAAAGAAATCACAGATGACACAAACAAATGGGAACACATCCCATGCTCATGGATGGTAGAATCAATATTGTGAAAATGACCATACTGCCAAAAGCAATCTATAAATTCAATGCAATTCCCATCAAAATACCACCATCCTTCTTCACAGAATTAGAAAAAACAATTCTAAAATTCATATGGAACCAAAAAAGAGCCCACATAGCCAAAGTAAGACTAAGCAAAAAGAACAAATCTGGAGGCATCACACTACCTAATTTCAAACTATAAGGCCACAGTCACCAAAACAACATAGTACTGGTATAAAAATAGGCATATAGACCAATGGAACAGAACAGACAACCCAGAAATAAACCCAAATACTTACAGCCAACTGATCTTCAACAAAGCAAACAAAGACATAAAGCGGGGAAGGGACACCTTTTTCAACAAATGGTGCTGAGATAATTGGCGAGCCACATGCAGGAGAATAGAACTGGATCCTTGTCTCTCATCTTATACAAAAATCAACTCAAGATGGATTAAAGACTTAAACCTAAGACCTGAAACTATAAAAATTCTAGAAGATAACACTGGAAAAACCCTTGTAGACATTGGCTTAAAAAAAAGAAAAAATAATAAAAAGAAAAAGAAAAAAAAGAAGAAAAAAATAAAATAAATAAGTAGACATTGGCCTAGGCAAGGATTTCATGACCAAGAACCCAAAAGGAAATGCAATAAAAACAAAGATAAATAGCTGGGACCTAATTAAACTAAAGAGCTTTTGCATGGCAAAAGGAACACTCAACAGAGTAAACAGACAACCTACAGACTGCGAGAAAATCCTCACAATCTATACATCTGACAAAGCACTAATATCCAGAATCTACAACGAACTCAAACAAATCAGTAAGAAAAAAACAAACAATCCTATTCAAAAGTGGGCCAAGGACATGAATAGACAATTCTCAAAAGAAGATATACAAATGGTCAGTAAACATATGAAAAAACGCTCAACATCACTAATAATCAGAGAAATGTAAATCAAAACCACAATGTGATACCACCTTACTCCTACAATAATGGCCACAATCAAAAAATCAAAAAACAGTTGATGTTGGCATGGATGTGGTGAAGAGTGCTGGTGGGAGTGGCAACTAGTACAGCCACTATGAAAACAGTGTGGAGATTCCTTAAAGAACTAAAAGTAGAACCACCATTTGATCCAGCAGTCCCACTACTGGGTATCTACCTAGAGGAAAGGAAGTCACTATTTCAAAAAAGATACTTAGACATGCATGTTTATAGCAGCACAATTCACAATTGCAAAATCATGGAACCAACCCAAATGCCCATCAATCAACGAGTGGATAAAGAAACTGTGGTGTGTGTGTGTATACCATATCATATATATATACACCATATCAAATATATATATTCCGTATATATATGATATAATACTATGGAGCCATAAAAAGGAATGAATTAACAGCATTTGCAGTGACCTGGATGAGACTGGAGACTATTATTCTAAGTGAGTTACTCAGGAATGGAAAACCAAACATTGTATGTTCTTACTGATATGTGGGAGCTAAACTATGAGGATGAAAGGGCATAAGAATGATACAATAGGCTTTGGAGAGTTGGGGGGAAGAGTGGGAGGGGGTGAGGAATAAAAGACTACAAATAGGGTGCAGTGAATACTGCTCGGGTGATGGTACACCAAAATCTCACAAATCACCACTAAAGAACTTACTCATGTAACCAAATACCATCTGTACCCCAATAACTTATGGAAAAATAAAACAATAAAATAAAATAAAATAAAATAAGCCAGGTGTGGTGGTATGTGCCCATAGTCCCAGATATTTGGCAGGCTAAGGTGTGAGGATTGTTTCAGCCTGAGAGGTTGAGGCTACAGTAAGCCGTGGTTGTGCCACTACAGTCCAGCTTGGGTGACAGAGCAAGACCCTGTCTCAAAAAACAAAACAAAAAGCATAGGACATCATTTTGGGGAAGTATGCTATATCACAATAAGACCTCTATACCTAACACCTTACTATATAACAGTACTATATATTTCTCACCCAAATTTTCTTGCCTAAAACTATGGCTTCCGCTCGTGATAATTCCTGGCTTCCAATCCCAGCGTCACACTTAAACCTGGACAAGAGGGGTTTGTGACATGGGCTCCGCTTGGCCACTAAGCAAGATGTCTATGTGCCACAGTCACCTCCCCAGGAAATGCTCTGAGTATCTGGTAGCCTGGAATTCTCTGCCCAAATAACTTTGTTTCCAGGGCTGATGCATTCCTCTTCCCTGGCTCTATCACCCTGATCACCCTGAAGACAGACAACACTGCATGTGCAAGCAACCCCAGGGCCAGAGGGTAGCTGCTCATATAGAGCTGGGGGAAGGGCCTGGAGGCACAAGCATGTCATGACATAGGGTAGAAAAGTGTGGTGGGCTGTGTAGTGGCTCCTTCCTGAGCCACCATGTTTTGGTGTAAGTGAATCCTGAGGAGTTCAGGATTCTAAATTGGAACCTGGCTTTCCAGGTTGTTATGAAGGATACTTTTCAAGATAAGAGAATAAAACATAATTTATTTAACTGCTTGTTGGCTTAAGGTATAACTTTTACACATTTGGAATATCATATATGAACCTTCATTTGTACTCTTGCCTCAACCCCTACATCCCTTCACATGCACAACTATCTAGAAATACTTCCAGCCTCTCGGACTGAGTATTACTGCAGCAGGACAGGAAATCAAACAAAGTCTAAACAAAAAAATAACAGGTCTCAAGAAAACTTGTTATATCAAATGTCGTATCTTACAGTTTATTTTAATTCTCAAAAACAAAAGAAATTGAACGATTTCATTAGATTACACCCTCCTACCAAGACTTCAGCACCCACCATCCTCCAATGACACCACTTTTTATTTTATTTTATTTTATTTTTTGAGACAGAGTCTCGCTCTGTCACCCAGGCTGGAGTGCAGTGGCGCGATCTTGGCTCACTACAAGCTCTGCCTCCTGGGTTCAAGTGACTCTCTTGCCTCAGCCTCCCGAGTAGCTGGGACTACAGGTGCATGCCACCATGCCTGGCTCATTTTTTGTATTTTTAGTACAGACGGGGTTTCATCATCTTAGCCAGGATGGTCTCAATCTCCTGACCTCGTGATCCGCCCGCCTCAGCCTTCCAAAGTGCTGGGATTACAGGCGTGAGCCACCGCGCCCGGCCCAATGACACCATTTGTTCAAATGAGTTCGTTTCCACTTCTAGACTGAATGCAGGGGAATCCATCATGTGTCCTGTCTCTAATATCATGCTGAGTACAGAGATTCAGTGTCTGTTTTAGTCACCTGCGACTTCAAGGAAAGGCTCCAGACACTAGTGGCTTGGAAGAACTATGGATGGAAGAACCAGACCCAGAATCCAGCCTCTAACTGTACTGTACTTTGTCCACATTGGCCATTATTACTAAGCCTGGCTCCTGAACAACCTTTGCTCAGGGAGTAAGAGAAGTGCCCAGAGACAGAACGTACATCTACGTTCTCCACTGCCTAAGAACACTATCTTAGGGAGGCAGAATCAAAGCAGCACAGACCCTATTGATAAAATGATATCTAGCCCAGTGTCTGGGAAATTCCTTCGGCAAAATTCTCAATAGAATGTAATCTAGTTTTTTTTTTTTTTTTTGAGATGGAGTCATGCTCTCTCGCTCAGGTCAGAGTGCAGTGGCGCGATCTTGGTTCACTGTAACCTCCGCCTCCTGGGTTGAAGTGATTCTCCTGCCTCAACCTCCTGAGTGGCTGGGACTACAGGCATGCGCCACAATGCCCAGCTACTTTTTGTATTTTTAGTAGAGTCGGGGTTTCACCATGTTGGCCAGGCTGGTCTCGAACTCCTAACCTCAAGTGAGCCACCCGCCTCAGCCTCGCAAAGTGCTGGAATTACAGGCATGAGCCACTGGGTCGGCTTCATCTAGTTTTTACTCAACTCATTCTTGTCCTGTGGCCCTGGCACCTTACTAAGTAGCTCAGCTGGACAGATTTGGTTATGATAAAGTTTGTTCTTTTTCTAATTAAGCCCAAATCAGCCTGCTTGTAGTTTCTGTCCATTGATACTAGTTCTGGTCTCTGGAGCACAACAGAACAAGTCCATAGCCCATTTTCCTATGAGTGGTCTGTTTGGTCTCTTCTCTGTCTCCCTCCGCAGTTCCTTGAAACCATTCACGTGAGAAAATCGAGTAGCTACATGTGAATGAGTATTTTGCTGTCTTTCTGTGCCACTGTCTGTTGTTTATCCTTCCATCACTACCAAATTGTCTTAATTACCGTAGCTTGTTTATATTCAGTGTTGATATTTGGGATAGAAAGTCTTATAACCTTGTTCTTCTTCAGGAATGTCTTGGCTTTTCTTTGGCCTTTACATTTCCCTATAGAGTTTAGAATTTGTCAAGTTCTAGCTCACACACACACACACACACACACACACACACACGTGAATTGCTAGGATTTTGATTTGAATTTCATCAACTCTAAGATCAGTGTAAGGACAAATGTTATCTCTGCAACACTGAATGTTCCACTCACTGAGTATGGTATCTCCCAATTCCCATATTTAAACTTTAATTTCTCTCAAAATTTTGTAATTTTCTCTGAGGATATCTTGCTTATTTTTTGCTACTTTTATTCTTAACTACTTGATATACTTTAAATATACTTGATATTTACACATCTTTTCCTTAACTTCATTATCTCACTGTATAAAGACACAATTATTTTTAAATTTCTAGTCAGTATAACTTGTTTTTATTAAAATATATTTCCAATCTGATAGTTGATGTACTACATTTGTGTTGTTTTGCCCAACATCAGTGATCACATGCAGTAATAAAATGTTTAATATCCTGGCAAGTATGGGGTGGACAGGCCCCTAATTGGGACTCTCACATTTCCGGTATCCTTCTCTTCCCTTTGCTGAGCTGAAATGATGATTTTGTCTTAATCCTAATGAATTTGACAGGCATCAATTTTCACATTAATTTACCGTCTAATCTTCTTTGAAGTAGAGCTCCATCGAGCAGAGAAAGTACCAGCAAGAGAGCTTTCACGATGCCAAAGCAGTGAAAGACCCCACAAAGCAGAACCATCAGCATAGTGGATTATACAGGAGCCAGAGAGGACCATGAACCTTCCTAGTGACACACATGCAGCAGCACTCTGGACCTCTGGGATGCTGTTTATTTTTACTGAACGATTTCATTAGATTATTCCCTCTTACCAAGACTTCAGCACCCAGTATCCTCCAATGACACTTTTTTTTTGAGACAGAGTCTCGCTCTGTCACCCAGGCTGGAGTGCAGTGGTGCAATCTCAGCTCACTGCAACCTCCACCTCCAGGTTCAAGTGACTCCTGCCTTAGCCTCCCGAGTAGCTAAGATTATTTAAGTGTTATTTAAAAATAAACACTATTTATTTTTATATATTAATTGTGTGTCTGGAAAACTCTAAAGATAATTTTAGTAATTAATCTGAATTTTTACATACACATCCACATAATCTGGGAATAGTAACCGTTTTTTTCTTCCTTTACTTCTCTTTTCCCATAAGAAAATGAAGGAAAAACTGTTTCTCTTCTTTTTCTTGCTTTACCACACTGGCCAGGGCCTTCAGTGGGCATCACTGTTTTGTTCTCAGAAAGGGAAAACTGTCAATATTTCACCATTTAAAAAAAAAACAGCTTTCTCGAGATATAATTTACACATCGTAAAATGCATACTTTAAAATATACAATTCTGTGGTTTTTAGTATATTCCTAGTTAGGGCCATCACCACTATTTTTAGAACATTTTAGTCACTCCATAAAGAAACCCTGTACCCATTAACAGTCATTCCCTATCTTCTTACCCCCTTCATTTCAGGCAACCACTAACGTACTTTCTCAATGGATTTGTCTATTTTGGACATTTCATACAAATGAAATCATTCAATATGTGGTCTTTTGTGACTGGCTTCTTTTACTTCATGTAATGTTTTTGAGGTTTATCCACGTGGTGACACATTCAGCATGTGTCAGTATGACATTCCTTTTTATTACCAAATAATATTCCCTTGTATGGATATGCAGCATTTTGTGCATTCATTCATCAGTTGATAAACATTAGGTTGTTTCTAAATTTTAGCTGTTGTGAATAGTGTAGCTATGAACAATTATGCTCAAGTTTTCACGTGGACTTATGTATGTTTTCACTTCTCTCGGGGACATAGCTAGTAGTTGAAGTATGTTGTTTTTTGTAGATAATCTGTCAGACTAAAGATGTTCCTTATATTCCTAGTATGGTAAACATTTGCTTTCTTTATTCTTTTTAAAACACGAATGGCTGTTGAATTTCATCAAACTTTTTTTTTTTTGGCATCTGTTAAGATGATCACAAAGTGTTGGGACTTTTACACTTAAATTAAGCCGCTAGTTCTTGAATAAACTCAGTATAGTCATAATATATTACTTATATATTGTTGGATTTGGTCTGCTTATACATATTTTAAAATCTCTATTCATTAGTGAGACTGACCTGTGAAATTTTCCTTTCTTGTAATGTCCCTGTCAGTTTGTAATATAGTTATGCTGGTCTTAAAAAACTGGTAGAATTCTTTCCTGAAGAATATAGAGACCTGTGGTATTATTTCTTGTGGGAAGGTTTGCAATTATGGACTCAATGTCCTCAATAGTTATAGACAATTTGGATTTTCTGATTCTTATGATAATTTTGTTAAGTTGTGTTTTTTCAGGAAATTATTCATGTAATCTAAATATATCAATGTACTGGCATAAAATTGTTCATAATATGTTCTTACTTTCCTTTAAATGCTTTAAGAATTTGTAAGCAGGACATGGTGGCTCACGCCGGTAATCCCAGCACTCTGGGAGGCTGAGGCGAGTGGATCACCTGAGGTCAGGAGTTTGAGACTAGCCTGACCAACATGGTGAAACCACATCTCTACTAAAAATACAAAAAAAAAATTAGCTGGGCGTGGTGGCATGCGCCTGTACTCCCAGCTACTCTGGAGGCTGAGGCAGGAGAATTGCTTGAACCCAGGAGGCGGAGGTTGCAGTGAGCCGAGATTGCGCCACTGCACTCCAGCCTGGGCAACAACGGTGAAATTCTATCTCAAAAAAAAAAAAAAAAAAAAAAAATTGTGGTGATAGCAATTTCTCTAGTCCTCACATTGGTGAACCACACTTTCTCCCTTTTTTTCATACATCAGTCTTGCTACAGCTTTTATTAGTTTTGCTTTTTAAAAAACAACTTTGGAATGCAGAATATTTGACAAAATTCAACACCCTTTCATGATATATAAAAAAAAAACCCTCAACAAATTAGCTATATAAAGAACGTACCTCAACATAAATAAAGGCCATTTATTTATTTTTTTGAGATAAGAGTCTTGCTCTGTCACCCAGGCTGGAGTGCAGTGGTGCAACTATGGCTCACTGCAACCTCTGCCTCCAAGGTTTAAGCGATTCTTGTGCCTCAACCTCTCAAACAGCTGGGTTTACAGGCATGTGCCTGCACGCCTGGCTAATTTTTGTATTTTTAGTAGAGACGGGGTTTTGTCAAGTTAGCCAGGCTGGCCTTGAACTCTTGACCTCAAGTGATGCACCTGACTCAGCCTCCCAAAGTGCTGGGATTATATGCATGAGCCACCATGCCAAGCCCAATACAGGTCATTTATGACAAGTGCACAGTAAATGTCATACTTAACAATGAAAAGCTCAAAGCTTTTCCTCTAAGATCAGGAATGAAACAATGGTGCTGACTCACACAACTTCTATTCAACATAAAACTAGAAGTCCTCGCCACAGCAATTAAATAAGAGAAAGAAATAAAAAATATCCAAAATGGAAAGGATAAAGTTGCATTTTCTCTGTTTGCAGATGACATCTTATATAGAGAAAATTCTAAAGACTCCACCAAAAAACTGTTAGAACTGATAAACGAATTCAATAAAGTTTGCAAGATACAAAATCAACATACAAAAATCAGTGGCTTTTCTATACACTAACTAAACTACCTGAAAAAGAAATCAAGAAAATTTACAATAGTTACATAATAGCAAAATACTTAAGAATAAACATAACCAAGGAGAAAGATCTCCATACTGAAACCTATAAATCGCTGATGAAAGAAACTTAAGACATAAGTAAATGAAAAGATACCTCTTGTTCATGGATTAGAAGCGTTAATATTGTTAGAATGACTATACTACCCAAAGTGTTCTACAGATTGTATGTAATTCCTATCGAAATTTCAACATTTTTTTCAATGTCATTCTTAACAGAAACAGAAAAACGATCATAAAACTCAAAAGGAATCACAAAAGACCCTGAGTAGCCAATGCAATCCTTTTTTTTTTTTTTTTGAGACAGGGTTTCACTCTGTCACCCAGGTTGAAGTGCAGTGGTGAGATCGCAGCTCACTACAGCCTCCACCTCCCAGGTGCAAGTGATTTTTCTGCCTCAGCCTCCTGAGTAGCTGAGACTACAGGTGTGTACCACCATGCCCAGCTAATTTTTGTATTTTTTGATAGAGATGCGATTTCACCATGTTGGCCAGGCTGTTCTTGAACTCCTGACCTTAAGTGATCCACCTGCCTTGGCCTCCCAAAGTGCTTGGATTACAGGTGTGAGCCAACATGCTGGCACCAATGCCATCTTGATCAAAGAAAACAAAGTTGGAGGCATTATACCACCTGACATCAAAATATACTATAAAGCTATAGTAGTCCAAACAGCATAGTACTGGCATAAAAACCGACAGAGACCAATGGAACAGAATAAGAGCCAAGAAATAAATCCATGCATTTACAGTGAATTGGTTTTTGACAAAAGTGCCAAGAGACACGGCCGGGCGCGGTGGCTCAAGCCTGTAATCCCAGCACTTTGGGAGGCCGAGACGGGCGGATCACGAGGTCAGGAGATCGAGACCATCCTGGCTAACACGGTGAAACCCCGTCTCTACTAAAAAATACAAAAAACTAGCCGGGTGAGGTGGCGGGCGCCTGTAGTCCCAGCTACTCGGGAGGCTGAGGCAGGAGAATGGCGTAAACCCGGGAGGCGGAGCTTGCAGTGAGCTGAGATCCGGCCACTGCACTCCAGCCTGGGCGACAGAGCGAGACTCCGTCTCAAAAAAAAAAAAAAAAAAAAAAAAAAGAAAAAAAAAAAGTGCCAAGAGACACAATGGTGAAAGAAGTTTCTTCAATAAATGGTGCTGAGAAAACTGGATATCTACATGTAAAAGAATGAAGTTATTAGATCCTTATCTCACACCATAAACAAAAATCAACTCAAAATAGATTAATGAATTAAATGTAAGATCTATAAATGATAAAACTACTAGAAGAAAACAGGGAGCCAGGCACGGTGGCTCACGCCTGTAATCCCAGCACTTTGGGAGGCCGAGGCAGGTGGATCACGAGGTCAGGAGATCGAGACCATCCTGGCCAACATGGTGAAACCCTGTCTCTACTAAAATACATAAAATTAGCTGGGTGAGGTGGTGCATGCCTGTAGTCCCAGCTACTTGGGAGGCTGAGGCAGGGGAATTACTTGAACCCGGGAGGCAGAGACTGCAGTGAGCCAAGATCAAGCCACTGCACTATAGCCTGGCGACAGAGCAGGACTCCATCTCAAAAAAAAAAAAAAAAAAAAGAAAAGAAAACACAGGGGAAATGCTTTATGGTATTGGTGTGGGCAATGATTTTTTAAACATAATCCCAAAAGCACAGGCAACAAAAGCAAAAATAGACATATGGGATTATATCAAATTAAGAAATATCTACACAGCAAAGGAAATAATCAACAGAGTTAAGGGAAAACCTACAAAATGGGAGAAAATATTTGCAAACTATTTATCTGATAAGGAGATAATATCCAAAATATATAAGGAACTCAACAGCAAGAAAACAAATAACCCAATCAAAAAAATAGGCAAAGGACTTGAGAATACATCTCCCTTTAAGAAAGGAGCCATTATATAAAACCATATGGAGGTTCCTCAAAAATTTAAAAAGTAGAACTACCAGATAATCTAACAATCCCACTAATCTCAAAGCAAGTAAAATCACAGGCTGGGTGCAGTGGCTCATGCCTGTAATCCCAGCACTTTGGCAGGCTGAGGTGTGTGGATCACGAGGTCAGGAGTCATGAGATGTCTATTATCTCTTTTCACGTCATTCAACAGGTTTAAAATGAAAAATATTTTGAATTAGTTATGTTCTTTTAGGACTTAAAAATTAAGAATAATATTTTCAAACCAATTTATACTTCTATTGAACGCAGATTAAAATTTTGGTGAAACCCCATCTCTACTAAAAATACAAAAATTAGCTGGGTGCGGTGGCAGAAGCTTGTAATCCCAGCTACTCATGAGGCTGAGGCAGGAGAATCACCTGAACCAGGGAGGTGGAGGTTGCAGTGAACCAAGTTTGTGCCACTGTACTCTAACCTGGATGACCGTCTCAAAAAAAAAAAAAAAAAGGAAATAAAATCAGTATGCTGAAGAGACAACTGAACTGCCATGTTCACGGCAGCATTATTCACCAGAGCCGGGATATGGAATCAACCTAAGTGTCCATCAGCGAATGAATAAAGAAAATGTATATATGAAAGGCAGCAAATTCTGTTATTTGTGACAACATGGATGAACCTGGAAGACATTATGCTAAGTGAAATAAGCCAGGCACAGAAAGGCAAATACTGCATGATCGCCGGAGAAGCCTGGCAGGATTTAAGCTGCTTCTTTGAATTTGCAATTCAACATGAAAGTCACCTCAGGGCTGGTAAAAAGAGGTTTAGCCTCTGTCCTTAGATTTACAGTCTAATGCTTTACTCAGCCATTTTACCTCCCCCTACTCCACTTATGTTCGCCAACCATTGACTATTCTCAACTAACCATAAAGACACCAGAACATTGTACCTATTATTCGGTGCATGGGCAGGGGTTGTAGGCACAGCTTTAAGCCTCCTTATTCGGGCTCAACAAGGTAAAACTAATTTCTGAGTATGGCTCTACTTAAAATTTCCAGAAGTTACCTTTATTTGGGTATTAATATCTACAAAGTTGTCATATGGTAGACAGTTGCATCCTTCTAGACCATCAGGGAAAACACTGAAAAGGTGACTTTACTTAAAACAAATATCACCTGAAATAAATGTCCTAGAGTCTAAATCTTCATAGGCAGATGGCCCTGTGGCACGGGTAACGCTCACTCTGCTCATGTTGTTTGGTGACCAACACCACATTCCTGCAGAGTGTTGTCAGAACCAAGTTTTGGGACATAATCATGTCTGTAATAATAAAGGGGGTAGGAGAAACCATAATACCAGCATTTTCCATGCACTAGTGTGGTTAAAATAGTTTCTGCAAAAGGACTCATGTAACAGTCCATTAAACCACAAAATTTTAGAGCAGGAACCTCAGAAATTATAAAATTTGGTTTTCTGCAACTTTGTCAATCTCATCATGGTAATTACTGGTATTCCTCAGTGCTGTTACTTTAAGAGTTACTTCTTTTTTTGATTGTGTTCTTTTTAAAAGTTATTCTTTTCTGATCTGATTATACAAAGCTCAAAACAGGACACAAATATAGAAGTACATAGTAAAAGTCTCCCTATAATTACTGTTAATATTTTGTTGTTTATTCCTTCCAATTTGTTCTCTAGTAAAATGCTAAATTACATACCTCAAAAGAAGGTAAGATCATAATACATGTACAGTTTTGAAAATCTCTTTATTCCTGGTATAGCGTGGACAACTATGCATGGTGGGATTAATGGAGTTACTTCTGTTTCTCCAAATAGCTTTATGGTAAGCCCACATTGTTCTCTAGCAATACACAACTGGGTTAACTTTGTTTTTTAAGCCATGCTTACAGTACTTCAGAGTACTTCCTTGAAGGCACACTTTTGTACAGAAAGAGGTATTTCCACAATGGGTTCCTGGAGGTGAAATGCTAGGACAGACAGTATAGCTACTGTTCAGTTGTCCTCAAGGAAGAGGAGAGTTTCTGTTTTCCCCACACAGTGGCCAACACATCATATCATCACCTTTTTTTCCCCCCAAAAAACAATGTATGTATTTCAAATCAGGCCATGAGTTTTGATTAGCAGTGGTCTTCAAGGTTGATTGAGTATTGACATTATTTGGGTAATTTTTCTACCCCCAAAGTTTTGTCAGCAACATCAAACTATGATAGTGAAAAAATAACCTTCCTGCTTTAATTTACTTTTCTTGACTGTTACTGAGGTTGAGAAATTTTCTTCTTCTGTTTTATTGACCACTGACATTTCCTCTTCTATGAACTGCCTGTTTAATGGTATTTGCTCATTTGTGTACTTATTCTTTTTCTTTTCTTTTTTTTGAGATGTAGTCTCGCTCTGTCACACAGGCTGGAGTGCAATGGCGCAATCTTGGCTCACTGCAACCTCTGCCTCCTAGGTTCAAGTGATGCTCCTACCTCAGCCTCCTGAGTAGCTGGGACTACAGGTGTGTGCCACCATGCTTGGCTAATTTTTGTACTGTTAGTAGAGACCAGGTTTCACATGTTGGCCAGGCTGGTCTCAAACTCCTAACCTCAGGTGAGCCACATGCCTCAGCCTCCCAAAGTTCTGGGATTACAGGTGTAAGCCACCACGCTCAGTCAGTTTTACATTTTTAAAAATAAGTATCATTTTCCTTATTTTTAGGAAGTTGAGTGGCTTATGTATTTAATCCTTTATCCTGATTCAGTCTATCTAGGTCATTTTACAAAATCCTGATTCGGTCTAACCACGTCATTTAAACAAATATTTAGCTCCTCTTTGCCAAATGATTTAGACCCCTGAAATAAGGATATAAGAATTTAAGGCTGGGTGCGGTGGCTCATGCCTATAATCCCAGCACTTTGGGAGGTTGAGGTGGGTAGATCACATGAGGTCAAGAGTTCGAGACCAGCCTGGCCAACATGGTAAAACTCTATCTCTACTAAAAAAAAAAACCAAAAATTAATCTGGAATGGTGGCGGGTGCCTTTAATCCCAGCTACTCGGGAGGCTGAGGCAGGAGAATCCCTTGAATCTGGGAGGCAGAGGTTGCAGTGAGCCGAGACCGCACTATTGCACTCCAGCCTGGGCAATAGAGCAAAAACTCTGTCTCAAAAAAAAAAAAAAAAAGAATTTAAAAAATAGTTCCAAAATTACCTAGTGTAGGACAGGCACTGAGTTAGGAACTTCATATATGTTATTCCTTTTATTTTCAGAAAAATTTGAAAGGTATCACCCTAGTTTTACAGAAGAGTAAACTTTGGTCAGAAACATTAAGTAACTTACTCAAGGTCCCTCATAAACAGTAGGGTTGCACTTGGAATCCTGATCTGTCTCTAACTTCTCATTTGCAGATAAAGAAACTGAGGCCAAAGTACACAACTAATTTGCCAGAGTAACAGGTAATTAGGAGCCACACAGCTCCCTTTCACATTTTCTTTCTATTATTTAATGGTTAGAAGTTACATAATTTCCACTGACATTAACACGTAACCATGTTGTTGTTTTGTTAATATTGTGGGTGAGATCAAGGTGGGCGGGCAGATGAGTTAAATATTATTAATCCACATTAAAACAGATTCCAGATATATACAGCCTTTAGCTGACGAGAATATCATCCCTATAATCTGATAAAGCTCAAGTGACATCATGCTGGCTAGTATAAGCCTTAAAATTTTTAATGCAAATAGTCTATGAAAACCACAGATTTCTTAATCAAGCTCATTTTTATGCTTCCAACTCTGCCTTTTCAGCCTACAAACAAAATGCTCTTTCCCCACACCCACTGCTGTTTTCTACTTTTCTTATGATTAAAAAAAATATTTCCCTTGGTAACCATTTTCCCTGGTTACTTTCTTGGCTGATTTTCTGCACAAAAACTGAAAGGCATTTATCCCCAAGGGAGGCAGTTATTTTAGATTTTACTAAGAAGTTCAGCAAATACTTTTCAACATTCCCTTCTGTTCTTTGTTTTTAAAGAAAGCTCTGATTTTGTTTCATTTTCAGCTGGAGACTTAAATGACACCAAGCAAAGCCTACTTAGTTTAGATTTCCAGGTAAAAAAGTTTTAAATTTTAAGTTTCTACTTAGCATGTGGAATGGTTTTAATATTTGGGTATTTTATTTCGCAAATATGTTTAAACTCTTGAGTAAATGAGCTCGTTACTAATAGATTTTTAAAGTTCAAAGTATGCATTATTGTTTGTTTTTTTCACGATGTACTTCCCAAGTATTTCAGACCTTGTAGACTTAGTATTACATTATTTTTATATGTTTAGGTGGAATTCTGTGTTCAATAGAAGTATAAATTGGTTTGAAAATATTATTATTAATTTTTAAGTCCTTAAAGAACATAAATAATTCAAAATATTTTTCATTTTAAACCTGTTGAAGTGAAAAGAGATAACAGACATCTCATGACTTCATGTAGAATTTTAAAATTCTAAATTAATATTTTTAAAGTTTACTTAAGACAATTGGTGAAAAATTTTACATGAAGAAAAATAAGTTAATCGAGGTTTATAAATAATATTTAATGTTGGGATAAACACAGTAAGTGCTAGAAGGAAAAAAATTACTTGATAAAAATGATACTATGATTGAAATCCCAGAAAATTTACCTCTAGGAGGCATACACTCAATTACGAAGTTGTTTATGAAAGCAAATATTAAGTGCAAAGCAAAATTCTGTATATCATATCAATGAAAATAACGAAGGCCTAACCATTAATAGTAAAATTAGTATTGAGAGACCATTTCCTAAAATGTATTTAAACACTGTAGTGAGACTGTTTAGATACTGATTTTGTCAAAATTAAAATAGCTCTGTGAATTTATTTCTGTACGTATCCACTTAGATTTCTGGGTAAGTAAAAGTGAGTCAATTTGGGGGGGAAAAAGAAAGAGAGGTAGTTTCCAGAATGAGGATACTGGGAGAGAGGGGTGTGCGCAGTCTGGCTGCAGCTGGCACATTCACTCCTAAGCACTCAATCAGGCAATGCCCCATAAGTGAGTGCTTTCAGGAGGCTTCAGGACAACACGATGCCTGAGACCCTCATGAGAATTTAACTCTAGAGCCCTGAGGTCTAGGCCCTGACTCCTCACAACAGGATGGAGGGTCTGCACATATGATTGTTAAAGCAAGAAAATTTAAATGTATACATTTCATGCATTGCAGAGCACTTATGATATCCATCGGAGCCCACATGCCCAGCCACTCAGCAAATTCTAGTTTCACTTTGTCTCTCAGTTCAGGTTTTCATTCTGCTTTCCCCTGCTGTTGTTGTTATTCCTTCCAACATACTACTTTGCTCTCTGAATTGACTTTAATGATTTCAGGTGCCAATCAGCTAAAGGATTTGGTCCTTCTTTACATGCTGCACGTTAGTTTTTCTAAAACTAAAGTAGATTGCAAAAAGTTGTTCAAATGACCTATGAAATACAGGTCATTTCAATGACCTATAGTAATAGTTTTCAAATGACTGCAGCAATTAATGTATATATATACTGAAGAAAGGTTATATGCTGGCATGAAGATACTTTAGAGACTGCCATTTGTTGAACAAAGGTGATGTGGCAAAAGTCAGACTATGAACTAAGTGAAACGTGACTAGAGGAAGATGATTCTGGCAGATGAAGTTATAAAAAGAACTACTGAGATTCAAGAGGGGAGACTGAGCTGACCTTGTGCCCTCTTCCCCTCTCACCAAATCCCTTGAAATAACACAAGATATATTACAAACAAATAAATACACGAACATACAGCTACACTAGGAAGTAAAATGGGGAGCCCCTGGTGGGACAGACACTCTGAGGAGTCCTTCACAGACAAAGAGAAGATGGTAATGAATTTAAAGAGGAAAAATGTACCCTTGAACAGTCATGGGAGAAAACAGAGTTGAAGACAGCTTGTATAGGAAAGAAAGAAGTTTTTGGTTTAAAAGATCACAAGAAGGATACATTAAACAACAATAACAACCTATACCAAGGTACCTTCCATTCTTTTACCAAGGTAAAACTTCCAAATATCAAAGATATGTTGAAAATTTGAAAAAAATTTCTATAGAAAGAAAAAAAAATTTCTTACAAAGGGATGACAATCAGATTCAAGTCAAATTTCTCATCAGCAACACTAAATATAAGAAAATCATGGACAAATATCTATAAGGTATTAAAGAAAAATGATTAGAATGATTTTGAAACCATAATTCTGTTTCCAATTAAACATTTTCAGATCTTTAATAAGAGCACAAAATTTTACAACTTACAACATTCTCTGAGAAAAAGAGGATATATTTCTGCAAGAAATAAAAGGAATCTGAGGGAGCTTCTCCTTCTGATAATGGCAGACAAGGCAAGTCAGATCATTAGACCTGCTGAGAATAACCAGAAAGGGTGAGAAAAACAACAGGGTCAATATTTGGGATAGGACTGAAACCCAGAGAGGTTTAGAACAGTTTTTCTTCTAGAAGCATCTGGATTCCAGAAGAGGTGGTTGAGAAGATTAGCAGAGCTTTAAAATAGCCTCAGGAGGACAGAGAGAAACAAACAAACAAACAAAATGGAGGCAAACAAGCAGTGGGGGATGGTAGGAAAAGTGAAGTGGACCCAAAGCATATATATATACATATTTTTTTTTGAGACGGAGTCTCGCTGTATCACCCAGGCTGGAGTGCAGTGGTGTGATCTCGGCTCACTGCAACCTCTACCTCCCAGGTTCAAGTGATTCTCCTGCCTCAGCCTCCTGAGTATCTGGGACTACAGGCACGTGCCACTATGCCCAGCTAATTTTTTTTGTATTTTTAATAGAGATGGGGTTTCACCATATTGGCTAGGCTGGTCTCGAACTCCTGACCTTGTGATCTGCCCGCCTTGGCCTCCCAAAGTGCTGGGATTACAGGCATGAGCCACTGCACCCAGCCCAAAGCATAATTATTAATTGGATATGGTGAAGCCCAGCTTCAAATCACTCAATATTCGATTCATAATGTACTTAACCTTACGCCTGAAACAGATGCAAATCCTCAAGTATTTTCATATACAATATCCGGCACTCCATCAAAGGTCATCAGGTATATGAAGAGATAAAACATGGCTAAAAACCTAAAGAAATAAGAGATAACCGAAATAGACACACAGAGGATCCAGAAAACCTAGTCTTCAGACACAGACTTTAAAACAAATATTTTTAATATGTTTAAAAAAATAAAATATGAGATTAAAATTTTTAACAAAGAATTGGAAATAAAAAGAACATACTGAAAACTTGAAAACTAGAAAATACAATAAAAGAACAAGGAAGTCAATGGATAGGTTTAATAGCAGATAAATCACACATGAAGAGTATCATGTATGAGAATATCAATGAACTGGAAGATCAGTTCAGAGAATAACCAGGATGAATCGTTCAAGTGATAGAAGAACAAAAAATACAAATGGGGGGAAGTGACATTAAAGACAATGAGAAAGCTAATAACGAAGTACCTGTAGTTATAGAAAGAATGCAAAAAGGGAAAAGAGAACGTACTATTTATAGTTAAGGGCTGAGAAGTTTCCAAATGTGATGAACAACATCAGGCCACAAATTCAAGAAGTGCCAAAGAGGCTAAAAACAAGAAAATTCTATCTTTGTACACAGAGTGAAACAGCTGAAAAAGACAATGAGAATATCTTAAAAACAGCGAGAGTAAAAAAAAAAAAAAATACTTTTAAAGGTGAAAAAATTAGATGGAGAGATGATTTCTCAAAAGAATGGAAAAAAGAAGACATAGAAATTGCATCTTCGAGCCGGGTGTGGTAATTCACGCCTGTAGTCCCAGCCACTCGAAAGATTGAGCCAGGTGGATCGCTTTAGCCTAAGGAGTTCAAAGTCAGCCTGTTTAGTGAGACCTCATCTCAAAAAAAAAAAATAAAAATAAAAAAATAAAAACTAAATTAAATAAAAAAAGAAAAAGAAAAGTAGGTGGGAAGAAGGCAACAATAAAATACTGGAAGCTAGGAAGCAAATGAAAGTGTAGGGGGTAAAAATCAACTGTATCTTCAAAATGCTGAAAGAAAACACTTGTCAACCCAGAATGTATATCTAACAAATACATCCTTTCAGGTAAACAAAAAGAACTGATCAACACATGTGCACAAAAGGAATTACTAGAAGGTGTTCTTCAGTCAATAAGAAAATAATCCTAATAGAAGAATGGAGATTAGGAAGGAACGAAGGAAAATAAAATGATAAAAGTTTAGGTAAATCTAAACAAGTGATTCTTACCTGAAGCGCAGGTTACATTTGGTAATGCCTGGAAATATTTTTGGTTGTCACAACTAGGAGGAAGGTACTAATGGCAACTAGTGGGTAGAGGCCACGGATTGCTGATAAATAGCCTATAATATACAGGGCAGCTCCCCACAAAAAAAGAATTATCTGGCGCAAAATTTTTTCTTTTTCTTTTTTTTTGAGACTGAGTCTCGCTCTGTCACCCAGGCTGGAGTGCAGTGGCGCGATCTCAGCTAGCTGCAACCTCCGCCTCTTGGGTTCAAGCAATTCTCCTACCTCAGCCACCTGAGTAGCTGGGACTACAGGCACCCGCCACCACATCCAGCTAATTTTTTGTATTTTTAGTAGAGACAGGGTTTCACGTGTTAGCCAGGATGGTCTCGATCTCTTGTGATCTGCCCGCCTCGGCCTCCCAAAGTGCTGGGATTACAGGAGTGAGCCACCGTGCCCGGCCTCTGGCGCAAAATGTTAATAGTGATGAGGATGAAAAATCTTATCTAAATGAACTTTGACAAAATAATAATAATATTTTGAGTGTTTAAAAATACATACATAATTAAAACACAGAACTGAAATAGAATATATACTGGGATGGCACAAATGGAGTTGAAGTTCATCCTGGTTCTTGTATTGTCCAGGAAGAGGTAAAGGTACTAATTTATATTAGGACTTTGATAAGTCAAGGATGTATGTGGTAATCTTTACAAAGAAGAGAATGATAAAAAGTGTATACACTGGCCGGGCGCGGTGGCTCACGCCTGTAATCCCAGCACTTCAGGAGGCTGAGGCAGGCGGATCACGAGGTCAGGAGATCGAGACCATCCTGGCTAACACGGTGAAATCCCATCTCTACTAAAAATACAAAAAATTAGCCAGGCATGGCAGCAGGCGCCTGTAGTCCCAGCTACTCGGGAGGCTGAGGCAGGAGAACGGCATGAACTCGGGAGGCAGAGCTTGCAGTGAGCCGAGATAGTGCCACTGCAGTCTGGCCTGGGCGAAAAAGTGAGACTCCGTCTCAAAAAAAAAAAAAAAAAAAAAGTGTATAATTACTAATGAAATCATAAAAACCAAGCAACCAATTAAAAAGAAAGAAAACAGGAAAAGGAACATAGAATATGTAGGACAAATAAAAAGCAAATATAAAGTATATTTCAACTCAAACATATTAAATTTTACATTAAATATAAACAGACTAAATGTTCCAATTCAAGACAAAAATTGTTAAACTGAATTAAAATGCCACTAATAGGAAGTATACTGAAAATACAAAAACATAGAAAGGCTGAAAGCAAAACATACATTTTGCAGACATTAACCAAAAGAAAGCAACTACATGCAGGAGCAGAAAACCAAAGACCACATGTTCGCCCTTGTAACTAGGAACTAAACACTGGGCACTCATGGACATAAAGATGGCAACAACAGACACGGGAGGAAGGCAGGGAGAGGAACAAGGATTGAAAAACTGTTGGGTGCTATGCTCAGTGCCTGAGTGATGGGATCATTCATATCTCAAACTTCAGGATCACATAACATACTCAGGTAACAAACCTGCATACAACCCTCCTGAATCTAAAAAGTCAAAAAAGAAAAAAAATGCAACTACATTAATATTAGACAAAGTAGATCTTACAGCAAAAGCACTCCCAGAGACACTGAAAGTATCTACCTACAGACAAATGCACCAGAAAGATATAATGACTCTAAATTTGTACATACCTACAATCATTAGGACAAACAAGGCAAATTATTAGGACAATTTGGACAAATAGGTTGATAGTATTAAAGTCTTTAAAATCCTGATTGATATTCTATCTACTAATTAAAAAATATTAATTACTTTTTCTTGGCATAAAATGACTACTAATTTTTTTTAACAGATGTTTTTCAGAGCCTTTTTAGATTCAGAGCAAAGTGAGTGGAAAGTACAGAGTTCTCATATGTGCTTTACCCCCACTATCGAAATCTCACACCATGGATAAATCTATGCTGACATATCATTATCACCCACAGGTCCATAGTTTACGTTAGGGTTCACTCTTGTTACTCTGTATTCTTGGGTTTTGACTTAATGACACGTACCCACCTTTATAGTACTGTTGTCCCTTGGTATCCTTGGGGGACTGGTTCCAGGATCCCTCAAGGATGCCAAAATCTGAGGCTGCTCAAGTTCCTTAAGTAAAATGGTATAGTATTTGCATATAATACACACATATCCTCCTGTATACTTTAAATAATCTCTAGATTACTTACACCTAATACACTGTAAAGGCTATGTAAGTAGTTGTTCCGCTGTATCATTTAGGGGACAATGACAAGAAAAAAAAAGTCTGCATATGTTCAGCACAAATGCTACATAGGCCAAACTACATTTTTCACTCATGGTTGGTTGAATCCACAGATGCAAAACCTGTGATATAAAGGGCTGACTATACTGTATTAGAAGAGTTTCACTGCCCTAAGAATCCTCTGTGTTCCACCTATTCATCCCTCCCCACCCCAAATCCACTATTCTTTTATAGTTTGCATAGTTTTGCCCTTTCTAGAGTGTCATAGAGTTGAAATCATACATATGCCATCTCAGGTTGGCTTATTTCATTTAGTTATATATTATATGCATTTAAGGTTCCTCCATGTTTTTTCATGGCTTCATGGCTCATTTCTTTTTGGTGCTGAATAATGTTCCATTGTCTGAATATACCATAGTTTGTTTATCCAGTCACCTATTGAAGAACATGTTGCTTGTTTCTAAGTTTTGGCAATTATGAAAAAAGCTGCTATACATATCTGTGTGCAGGTTTTTGTGTGGACATAGCTTTTCATCTTATTTGGGTAAATACCAAGGGGCACGATTGCTGGGTTATATGGCAAGAGTGTTTAGTTTTATAAGAAACTGCCGAAGTGTCTTCCAAAGTGGCTGTAGCATTTTGCATTCCCACCAGCACTGAATGAGACTTACAGTTGCTCCACACACGCACCAGCACTGGGTGTTGCCAGTGTTTTGGGTTTTAGACATTTAATAGATATGTAGAGGCATCTCATTTTAATTTGTAATCTGTCTACTATTTTGGAAACTAATATTTGGGATAAAAGTGTTGAAATTTTGGATGATAATTGTGGATTTGTCTATTTCTTTTTGCAGTTTTTGAAAACAAGTTCACCAATTATTTTTGGTAATGTCTAATCTGCTATTCATCCCTTGTCATATATTTTTTCTCTCTCACATTGTAGTTTTCATCTTTAAAAGTTTGATTTGGGTTTTTAAAAAATATCTTCTATGTTTCTACATTACATAGTTAATCTTTCCTCTACCTTCTTGAACATATAGAATATAGGTATAGTGATTTTTAAAGACCTAATTAGTATATCAGCACTGTCATTTCTGAATTGGTTTCAATAAACTGATTTTTCCCATTATGGGTCAACTTTCCCTGATTCTTGATGTACCTGGTAAATTTACATTGGATCCTAAAACATTTGTTGGGTTCTCTGAGACACTGTCAAGTTACTGTACACAGTTTAATTCTTTCAGAAAGGCTTGCTTTTAAGCTTTATTAAATGAGATTACAGCAGCCTTTAGCCTAGGGCTAATTATTTTCCTCTACTGAGCTAATGCTCTTCTGAGTAGTCTACCAGATGTAAGGTTTTCCACTCTGACTGGTGGAACACAAACTCTTCCTGGTCTTTTTAAGCTCCAGAGACTTTTTTTTTTTACCCCCCCCCAACCCCCCACTTTGTCCTTTAGGTTCTTTTCCCAGTCTCAAGTATTAATACTTTACTTACATACATGTGCTATCCAGTACTCAGTGGAAGACTTCACATCTCTAGAAGGGTTTCTCTGGGTTAGCTCTCACCTCTCTGTACTCTGCCCTAGGAACACTAGTCTCTTTGGTGTCCTCAGATTTCCAACTCTATCTTTTCAACTCAGGGAGACTGCTGGACTCTGCCTGTGTTCCCCTCCCTGCAACTCCCTTGAGGGAGTAAGTAGGTCAGTCACAGGTCTCTCCGGGCATTTGATTTGCATCCCCTCTCAGGGAATCACTGACCTAGACTGCTCTTTGTTTAATATTTGGAAAATGCTTCACATATATTGTTCTACTTTTAAGTTGTTTCAGGTGGGAAGGTATACGTAGTCCCTATTACTCCATGTTGACTGGGAGTCAGATTTGATAAGTTTTGTCATAATACTGGTGTAATGGCTGAATGATTCTCTAGGAAGTGATCATGATGTAGCTTCACAGACTCTCCAAAAGTCTGTGAAATTACATCATGGTCACTTCCTAGAGTATCATTCTACTTCATGGAGCCACTCTGGTTACTAGTTGTCAAACTAGTAGGAATGTTGTTATGGCAATACAGGGAAGGTGAGCTCCACAAAACCATGCTCATTTTCTTGGCCTTCAGGTGATATACTGTGTGCAGAATGTCAAAAATAGGTCAGTTAGTGACATTTGTACCTAGGCCAAGGACCCAGGATGGCAGCCATATGTTTGCTAATACCATTATAGGTTTCTACTAAGGAACAATCACAATATTTGCCAAGACTTAGCACTGATGACCCTGCATTTCCTAAACATTTGGGTGGTAGACACTGTGGCTTGAGGAAGGCATGCATTACCCTGAGCTCATGCTCATGGTTTTCAATTTAGACACCCTTGGAATTTCCACAGCTTGTCTTAGGTTGTGAAGCAGACTTCTAAGAATCTGCATATCAACAAATTACAGTCATATGTCACTTCGCGACAGGGATGCATTCTGAGAAATGTGATGTTAGATGATTTTGTTGTTGTACATCATAAAGTGTACGTACACGAACCTAGATGGGACAACCTACTATACACCTAGGCTATATGGTAGAGCCTATTGCTCCTAGGCTACCAACCTGTGCAGCCGTGACTGTACTGAAAACTGTAGGCAACTGGAACAGAATGGTATTTGTGCATCTAAACATATCTAAAGCCAGGTGTGGGGGCTCATGCCTGTAATCCTAGCACTTTGTGAGGTTGAGGTGGGTGAATCACTTGAGCTCAGGAGTTTGAGACCTACCTGGGCAACATAGTGAAATCCTGTCTCTACAAAAAAACATATAAAAATCAGCTGGGCATGGTAGCATGTGCCTGCAGTCCCAGCTACTTGGGAGGCTGAGGTGTGAGACTGGCTTGAGCCCAGGAAGCGGAGGTTGTAGTGAGCTGAGATGGCCTCACTGCACTCCAGCCTGGGTGGCAGAGCCAGACCCTGTCTCTAAATAAATAAATAAAAAATAAACATATCTAAATATAGGAAAGGTATGGTTAGAATATGGTCTAAAAGAATTTTAAAAAGGTACACTATATAGACTACTTACCATGAATGGAGCTTGGAGGACTGGAGGTCACTCCGGTGAGTCAGTGAGTGAGTGTGAAGGCCTAGGACATTACTATACACTACTGTAGATTTTATAAACACTGTACACTAAGACTCTACTAAATTTATAAAAAAGTTTTATTTCTTCAATAAATTAGCCTTAGCTTGTTGTAATTTAACTTCATATACTTTTTATTTTAAAAAAAACTCTTTTGTAATAGCATTCTTCTCTCTTTTTTCTTTGTCTAAAGGCTTCTTGATTTTTTAAATCATTTCAGAAAACTTTTCATTTCATTCATCTTTTCTATAGTTTTTTTGGTTTCTGTTCTGATCTTTAATATTTCTTTTTTGCAACTAATTTCGGGTTTGGTTTTCTCTTGCTTTTCTAGTTCTTTAAGATGCATTATTAGGTTGTTTATATAAAGTTTTTCTACTTGTTGATGTAGGTGTTTATTGCTGAAACTTCCCTCTTAGTATTGCTTTTGCTGTATTCCCTAGGTTTTGGTGTGCTGTTTTCATCTTAATTTGTTTCAAGAATTTAAAAAAATTCCTTCTTAATAACACTTGGCTTAAAACACAAATACATTGTACAGTTGTACAAAAATATTTTCTTTGTAGCATAATTCTATAAGCTTTTTTTCTATTTTTATTTTTTAACTTTTCAAACATTTTTGTTAAAAACAGACAAACATGCATTAGCCTAGGCCTGCAGGCCTGCATCGGCTCTGGATCATCAATATCACTGTCTTCCACCTCCACATCTTGTCCCACTGGCAGGTCTTCATGAGTAACAACACTCATGATAATGCCTTCTTCTGAAATACCTCTTGAAGGAACCACCTCAGGCTGTTGCACAGTTAACATTTTTTTTTTTAATAGGTAGAAGGAGTGTACTCTAAAACTGATAAATAGTATAGTAAATACGTAAACTAGTAATATAGTCATATATTAAAGTATTATGTACTGTGCATAATTGTATGTGCTGTACTTTTTTCTTTTTTTTTTTTTTGAGACAGAGTCTCTCTGCACTCCGGGCGTGGTGGTGCATGCCTGTAGTCCTAGCTACTCAGTGCAACCTCAGCCTCCTGGGTTTAAGTGATTCTCCTGTCTCAGCCTCCCCAGTTGCTGGGATTACAGGCGTGCACCACCACACCCAGTCAATTTTGTATTTTTAGTAGAGACAGGGTTTCACCATGCTGGCTGGGCTGGTCTCGAACTCCTGACCTCAAGTGATCCACCCACCTTGGCCTCCCAAAGTGCTGGGATTACAGGCTTGAGCCACCGTGCCCAGCCTGTGCTGTATTTTTATTTGACTGGCAGTGCAGTAGGTTTGTTTATACCAGCATCACCACAAACACATGAGTAATGTGTTATGTTATGATGCTGTGACATCTCTAGCAATAAGAATTTTTTTCAGCTCCATTATAATCTTTTGGGACCATCATGGTATACGCAATCTGTCACTGACAAAAAAGTCATTATGTGGTATATGACTGTACTTTCTTTGGTCAAGTGGTCAGACAGAAAGATTGAATCAAATGCTTGTAGGGTCTCTCAGGTTTTTTTTTTTTTTTCTTTTTTTGAGACAGAGTCTGTCTCTGCTCTGTTACCCAGGCTGGAGTAAAGTGCTATAATCGCTGCTCACTGCAACCTTGAACTTCTGGGCTCAAGTGAGCCTCCTGCCTCAGCCTCCTGAGTAGCTAGGACTATAGGCATGCACCACCATGCCCAGCTAATTTTTTATATTTTAGTTGAGACAAGGTCTTGCTACGTTCCTTACTCTGGTCTTAAACTCCTGGCCTCAAGCAATCCTCCCACCTTGGTTTCGGCCTCCTATAGGGCTGGGATTACAGGCAGAAGCCACAGTGCCTGGCCTCTCAGGTATTTTCTTTTTTTTTTTTTTTTCTTTTTGAGACAGAGTCTCGCTCTGTGGCCCAGGCTGGAGTGCAGTGGTGCGATCTTGGCTCACTGCAAGCTCTGCCTCCCGGGTTTACGCCATTCTCCTGCCTCAGCCTCTTGAGTAGCTGGTACTACAGGTGCCCGCCACCACACCTGGCTAATTTTTTGTATTTTTAGTAGAGACGGGGTTTCACCGTGGTCTCGATCTCCTGACCTTGTGATCCGCCCACCCGGGCCTCCCAAAGTGCTGGGATTACAGGCGTGAGCCACCGCGCCTGGCCTCTCAGGTATTTTCTACGGTTCCAACAAGACGACTGGGTTAGCAGTCTATGGCCACTTCTTACTCCTTAATCTTTCAGCGCCTCTCCTTTGCAGTTTAGGGTATTGATCGCTGTATGTAACATCACCTTGAATGTTTTACCATTCCTTCCCATCAGTTTTGTTTGTGTTCTGGTTGGTGAAGGAGACCAAGGCATGCCTGTGAGAATTGAAATAAATTTCATCACTGAGCAAGTTAGTTACTTTAACCTTCTAGAATCACCAAATACTTTAAATTCCCATTAAAAAGATAAGAGCGGCAAATCTGTTGTGATCTGGGTTCTTTTTTTTTTTTTTTTTTTTTTGAGATGGAGTCTGGCTCTGTCGCCCAGGCTGGAGTGCAGTGGCCGGATCTCAGCTCACTGCAAGCTCCGCCTCCCGGGCTTACGCCATTCTCTTGCCTCAGCCTCCTGAGTAGCTGGGACTACAGGTGCCCGCCACGTCGCCCGGCTAGTTTTTTGTATTTTTTTTAGTAGAGACGGGGTTTCAACGTGTTAGCCAGGATGGTCTCGATCTCCTGACCTCATGATCTGCCCATTTCGGCCTCCCAAAGTGCTGGGATTACAGGCTTGAGCCACCACGCCCGGCTTGATCTGGGTTCTTATGATACCTGGGGTTTTAGTTTCTCCTCCATACTGGGCTGTGTAAAGAAGGCTCTTCATCTTGGGGAACACTGACAGTGAGTGGACCTGAGGAGAGAGCAGGAGGAAAGCTGCAAGGGGTGTAGGTGTGTGTGTGTGTGTGTGTATGTGTGTGCTTCTTAGCTGTAGAATTCTGAGAGGTCGTCAAAACTGCCAACCTTCCTTTGTAGGACTAACATTAGGCCAAGAGAGATTGGCTGAGTGAATCCTTTGATGACAGCTGCTGCAACACCTTGGCGAAGGTTTCTCTTGTCCCTGGCCACCAGACTTCACAGGAATTGTGCCAGTCTGTCTGACCATAATGCTACTACTGTACCAAGAGTGCCTAAATATTCTTCTTAAATGTTTTTCAGCTTTACCATGTGCAAGGCCTTGTACTAACCCTGAGACCAGCTAATTAAAGAGTTACTCTTCCTGACTCTTACCTCCTTACAACTGATGCTGCTGACTGTTATTTTTATATGGTATCATCATGCCCTTCCCCCCAGACAATTCTAAAGCTAGAGAATAAAAGCACAAAACAGAACGGCTGGGAAAATGGGTTGTGGATTACATCAGTCATAGAACGTCTTAGCAAACAGCCGGAGAGAAATCTCCCAAGTAATCTTTGAAAACCGGCAGAACAGCAGGGCCCAGAGAGGGGCCATGTCTGATCCACCACCTTTACCGGTAACGAGAGTTTCCCTGGAACACATCCGCGCTCATTTGTTTACATATTGTTGTTGCAAAAAAGGCTTATGGGGTGCCTGCATAAACGGGCCATAAAAATATGGGACAATAAGCTGTGGAAAGCCGCAAGAGGCCTCTGAGGAGGAAAGCCTTCTTATCGCCATTATGTCCTCATGCTCTGAGCGCAACCTGCTCTTTTATCTATAAACACTGTGCTAAAGGAGAAAGACACTCCTTTGAAACACTGAAATGTGGACAGACATACAGGCTCCTAGTTAAGCCCGCTCCCATTAGCTACTCCCCAACAAGTTAAAGATATGCTGTTGAAGCACAAAGGAGATTCATTTAAACTGCTATGGCTACAGATTACGCCTATGACACACTGCCTCCCTTTCACTGTTTCGCCCTAAACATCTGCTTCTTAGATCTAAGTGACTGTACTCAACAAATAATGTGGAGATCAGAACTCTGGGCCCTTTGTAGCGCCCATTTTGCAACTGGCCTCCTGGCTCCCACCTTTATGAACTCTTAACCTGTCTCTTCTCTTCCTCTGTCGCCACTGGGCTTTGGGTACCCTATGGGTGGTGTTGAGGCTGGTCCCCAACATATGTCTATGGCTGCTTTCATGCTACAATGACAGAGCTGAATAGTTATGACAGAGAAGGTGTAGCCTATGATACCTCAAATATTTACTATCCGGCCCTTTATAGAAAAAGTTTTCTAATTCCTGGTCTAAAGATAAAGGTAAGATACAAAAAAGTTCTGGCCAGGCATGGTGACTCATGCTGTAATCCCAGCACTTTGGGAGGCCATTGCAGGAAGACTGCTTGAGCCCAGGAGTTCAAGGCTGCAGTGAGTCATGACTGGACCACTGCACTCCAGCCTGGGCGATGGAGCAAAATCCCGTCTCTATGAAAAAAAAAAAAGTTTTTTGATTCTGATAGAAGAATTCCAAATTATGATTTGGCAATAATACTATAGCATATAGCCCATATATCATAAGTGTAATTTCTCAAAGACTTGCCTACTGAGGCATACAAGCAAATATATAAGCCAATTTTTAGAGGTAAAAATTTAGTCACCACTAATTTTGAAAAATTGTTTCATTCTAGAAATTGGCTGGTGAAAAAAAATCAAACATGAAGATTGCAGTTTTGTTTTGTTTTTTTCTGCTTCTCATTTTTCAAACTGACTTTGGACAAAATGAAGAAATTCCTAGGAAGCAAAGGAGGAAGATCTATCACAGAAGGCTGAGGAAAAGTTCAACCTCACACAAGCACAGATCAAACAGACAGCTTGGAATTCCAACAATTTTTACACCAGTAGCAAGATTTCCTGTGGTTAACTTTGATTACGGCATGGAGGAAAAGTTTGAATCCTTTTCAAGTTTTCCTGGAGTAGAATCAAGTTATGATGTGTTACCAGGTGAGAGACAATATGAGAGAGACAGAAGGAGGGAGGAGGGCGAGAGATGGGATGGGGAAAGAGGAGAGAGGGAGAACATCTCCATGAAGATAATCTTCTCAAGAAAAATCCAGGTTATTATATTACTTTTTGGTTTAATCTACAAACATACATTTTAAAATAATTTTAAAAAATGGGGCCGGGTGCGGTGGCTCACACCTGTAATCCCAGCACTTTGGGAGGCTGAGGTGGGCAGATCACGAGGTCAGGAGTTTGAGACCAGCCTGGCCAACATGGTGAAACCCCGTCTCTACTAAAAATACAAAAAATGAGCTGGGTGTGGTGGCAGGTGCCTGTAATCCCAGCTACTTGGGAGGCTGAGGCAGGAGAATCGCTTGAACCTGGGAGGCGGGGTTGCAATGAGCAGAGATAATGCCACTGCACTCCAGCCTGGGCGACAGAGCAAGACTCGGTCTCGAGATTAAAAACAAAACAACACAAAACAAAATCCCCCCCCAAAACCAAAAGCAACTTAAGGAACATATTTATAATGCAAAATTATTAGACAAAAGTTACTTATCCTACCACTATATTTACAAAATCACAGTTATCATTTTGGTTTATTTCTTTCCAGTATGTTTACTATGCATATATTTTAAATAGTTGTAATCCTAACATAGATAACATACATAAACATTTATAAACTGCCTTTCCATTTATAACAACAGGTCATCTAGAATACAGGAATAAATTATTCAGATGATTCTGTGAACATATGGCTATTACATATTTTCAACCAAAAATTTTCAACCACAAATAGAATTAAAGCCACTGAATTCATTTTATATAGGTGAAACCACTGACTTTTTAAGGAGTTAAGCGACTAAAAATTCTGCTAAAGATTTCAATTAGGCATTTTTAAAAACTAGTATTAAATGGTTTACATTTTTCCAAATTTGGAAGAAAAAAGTGTTATAGCTATGTTACCATTAAATAAAACTTTCAAAAGAATAACAGAAAATATCACCATATGATGTTCTGTGGCCAGTATTTCATATAGTGTCTCAATACAGCTAAATGCTTCTTCATTAGTTATTTCCATGAATTTAACAGAAATAATATACAATTATCCTGAAAAGAGGCAATTTAAGCCACACTTACAACATGATTGGGAAAAGAAAGGAAGAAATCAACTTAAAAAAATATGTAATAATAATGTACTCATAACTGTTAACGAATAATGAGGTCAATATTTTTAGTTAAGTGGAAAGATAGCTAAGCTATAATAACGGAAAACAAAAAGGCCGAAAAAGAAGTATTCATAATGTGATTTCAAACTTGTGTAAAAACATGTTTTTATATGTAAGCATATATGCATAAAAGTACAGAAGATATATACTAAGCATTTTCAAATTGTCCAAAAAAATCTTCCAGTGATTTTACAGTACTTTTTGATTGTATCACCACCAATAACACAAAATATACCATTTCATCCATTTTTAAGTATACAATTCAATAGCATTTAGTACAGTCACAATATTGTGCAACCATCACTACTATCTTGTTTCTGAACATTTTCATCCCACCAAAAGGAAACTCTGTACCTAAACTCCTCATTTCTCCCCACTCCCAGCCCTTGGCAACCACTAATCTATTCTGTGTCTATGAATTTGCCTATTCTGGAAATTTCATGTAAATGGAATCACATAATATGTGGCCTTGTGTATCTAACTTCTTTACTTAGTATAATGTTTTTAAAGTTCATCTATAATTAGCCTGTATCAGAACTTCATTCCTTTTTATGGCTGAATAATATTCCATTGTATGGCTATACCATATTTGTTTATCCATATTGCTTATCAGTTGATGAACATCTGGGCTGTTTCCACCTTTTGGCTATCATGAATAGCACAGCTATGAGCATTAATGTAAGTTTTATTTCAACACCTATTTTCAGTTCTTTTGGGTATATACTTAGGAGGGGAACTGTTGGGCCATTTGGTAATTCTATATTTAATTTATTGATGAACTGCCAAATGTTTTCCAAAGTGGCTACACTGTTATATATCCACCAGCAATGGAATGGTATGACACCAGGCTGGTGTCAAATTCCTGGCCTCAAGAAATCTTCCCTCCTTGGCCTCCCAAAGTGCTGGAATTACAGGCCAGAGCCACTGTATTGGGCAAGTTTTGCCCATTTTTTAATTGCATTGCCTTTCTGTAATTCAGTTATAAGAGTTCTTTATGAATATTCTGGATATCAGGACCTTATCAGATGTATGATTTCACATATTTTCTCCCATTGTGTACACTGTCCTTTCACTTTCTTAACAATGTCCTTTGATGCACCAAATTTTTAATTTTGATAAAGTCTAATTTATCTTTTTCTTTAGGTGTCATATCTAAGAATCCACTGGCAAATATGAGGTTATAAAGATTTACCCCTATGGATTTTTCTAAGAGTGTTGTAGTCTTACCTCTTACATTTAGAGCAAAGGTCTAAATATAAGATATATTAGGTCTTTGATCCATGTTGAGCTAATGTTTGTATTTGGTGAAAGGCAGGGATTCAGCTTCATTCTTTTGCTGGTGTTGTCCCAGCACCAGTTGTTGAAGATTGTTCTTTCTTTCACTGAATGGTCTTGACACCTTTCTTGAAGATCAGTTGTTCATAGATGTATGTCCGATTTTCAATGTTCCACTGGCCTATATGTCTACCCTTATACTAGTATCATACTGACAAAAGCTGATTATCATGTCTTTATAGTGAGCTTTTTGAAATCTGGAAGGGTGAGATCTCCAACTTTGTTCTTTTTTCTCAAGATTGCTTTGGTTATTTGGGATCCCCTATAGTTCCATATGAATTTAAGGATCAACTTTTCCATTTCTGCAAAAAAATGGCCATGGACATTTTGATAGGGTGTAGTGCTTTTGATAACCCGGAAGAAACTCGTATGTGTATTTTTGTTCAGAGGAGGAACTGGGTAGGTGGGATTAGCCTATTGCAAGTACCCAAATGAGAGATGGGTAGGGCCTGAATTGGGCTGAGTTTGTGGTCGGGGAAAGAAGGGGACTAATGTGAGAGGCTCATTTGGGGGTGGAACTTGGGGACAGTGGCTCAGATGGAGGAAAGTTATCTGGAATGACACCTGGGTTGGAAGAAAAACATCCCCCCTAATATTCTCTTCAGCTTTCTAATGATCTGCTTAGCTGATACACTTATCCACATATCTGCAATCTGGTATGTAGGAAAATGAATATATGCACTGCATCATGCACTTTGTTTATTTATTTATTTAGAGACAGAGTCTTGCTCTGTTGCCCAGGCTGGAGTGCAGTGGAATGATCTTGGCTCACTGCAACCTTCACCTCCTGGGTTCAAGTGATTCTCATGCCTCAGCTTTCGGAGTAGCTGGAACTTCAGGTATGTGGCACCACACTCGGCTAATTTTTGTATTTTTAGAGGAGATGGGGTTTCACCATGTTGCCCAGGCTGGTCTCAAACTCTTGGTCTCAAGTGATCCACCCACCTCAGCCTCCCAAAGTGCTGGGGTTACAGGCGTGAGCCACCGCGCCCAGACAGTATTATACACTTTAAAAGGGTGAATATTAGAGTATGTGAATCATATTTCAATAGCGTAATAAACCATAAAAGAGATAGCTCAGTGTCTCACTGAGAAGCACCATAGAAGCATGCCGTCTGGTTTCACCTATTCCCATGTGCATATCAAGGGTGGGCTGTGAGCTTGTCATTAGTGCTAGCTCAGCTCTCTGGTCACATGATGGAATTGGATTGGCTGGCGGCTTGGGAAGTTTGGTGTGGCCATACAATTTGCATTGGTCAGTATAATTAGACACTTTAAGAGTTCAAGTGTGATTTGTAACCTCACATTCCCACTATCACAGTGATCAGGACAGCCTACTTATAGATGAATCCTGAGTGAATATGATGAGCTGAGCCCCTGTGTCCCCACATTAGATACAAAGTATAAATGAAAAATAACTGAGATTTGGGGATTGTTTGTTGCTGTTGTATAATTTAATCTATCCTGATGGATACAAAATGGAAGCGCAGTTCAGCCCCAAGTTACCATAAGGAGTTCACTCTTAGAGCCTAAGTGAAGGGGCTGAGAGGAGAGCCTGTGAAAAGCATTTCAACATTTCTTGTCTGTATGACATTTTTACCCTACACATGAATGCACGTAGAATTCTACTCTTGTGTGGTTAGAGCAGTCTGACTTCACATTGTGTTTACTTCCATTCACAGTTGCTGGTAACCACATAAGAAATTTAAATTTATGCTTTTGTTTTCTTCTAGGAAAGAAAGGACACTGTTTGGTAAAGGGCATAACCATGTACAACAAAGCTGTGTGGTCCCCCGAGCCCTGCACTACCTGCCTCTGCTCAGATGGAAGAGTGCTTTGTGATGAAACCATGTGCCATCCCCAGAGGTGCCCCCACACAGTTATACCTGAAGGGGAATGCTGCCCTGTCTGCTCTGCTACTGGTATAGAGATTTAGCTAAGCAAAATATCAGTGTGTGATTGATCTTTAACTTCCATTTGTTTTTGTTACTAATTTTAGATTAAAATTATGATACATTAGTCATCTGAGTACTTAAACTATTGGCAGAATGTTGCTTAACATAGAAAATATCTGGGAAAATGCATGGTAGGGGATATAAATAATAGACTGTGGCTTTATAGTTCTAGCTCTATCAGATTCAGTAAACTTGGATGAGATTACATTCCACATTTGACTCTCAGCTTTAGAGATACAGTAACAGAATTTCTACAACTAACAGATCCTGAATTCTTACTGAGTTAAGGGCTCTGCTTTGGTCTATGTGTGCATTATCCCACTTAATCCAACCCAACACGGCTTTATCACCTTGAAGCCAGGGTAAACAAAGGAAGACTGATTTGCATCTAAAGAGAATAAAGCCCCAACCCTCTGGCTATACCCAGCCATTCAAAGGCAGCACAGGAACCCACATCACTGCTTGGATAATCCCAGGAAAATGCAGAAGTGTAGCCTGAAGCATGATTTTCTCATGTGGCCGTTCTGTGTGCAGGAGATCACAGCACGGGTTTTGTTGGCTGCTCATGGACCCCTTTTCCAATGAGGCTCATACCTGACTGAATGAAGGACCCTTCCCGGGAGGCCCAGTCTCCTCTGAGAAAAGCCTAACCAACACCTTATGAAAATAAGCAAATAAATACTTGTTAAATACTTGGCTGGGAAGGGATAGGGACATCTTGTCTATAACCGTGGTAGATTGCTCCCATGCGCACAGATGATCACAGGGTAGGTGTCTACAAAAGTCTCCTGCCAGGAAAAACTTTTGACTATTTAGAAATTGTGTTTTGCTTTACACTACCAAATATTTCACTAACGTTTAAAAAGAGTTAGGAAAAAAGTGTTCAATGAAATGGATTCCTTGGAGTGAAATAAATACAAGGTTTACAAAGTAAGAGTCACAAATTCTCAGACATTTTTTCAAAAGACTTGGAGTATTCTTGAAATGTAGTTATTTTGGAAAAATAAACTTGGATATACAGGAAGGATTTTAAATGTTTCAATATGATAGCTTTAGTTTCCTTTTACTAACTTTTTCCTATTCTCCTTCTGCATGTTTTGCTAGAGATGTGAAAAAACTCACAGACTTTATAATACATACTGAATTGATATCTCAAGTAATTTCTCCAAATAATTATATATCCTGAGTTCTTTTCGGGAGTAGTTTATATATAGTATTAAATAAGAGTAGGCAGATGATTAAAGTAAATTTATAAATCTTGATGAAAGAAAATGTATGCACTCTGGCTGGGTACAGTAGTTCACACCTGTAATCCCAGCACTTGGGGAGGTTGAGGCGGGAGGATCACGATGGGTCAGGTGTTCGAGACCAGCCTAGTCAACACGGTGAAACCCCATCTCTACTAAAAATACAAAAATTAGCCTGGCATAGTGGCGGGGTGCAATCCCAGCTACTTGGGAGGTTGAGGCAGGAGAATCGCTTGAACCCGGGAGGCAGAGGGTGAAGTGAGCCGTGATCATGCCACTGCATTCCAGCCTGGGCGACAGAGCAAGACTCTGTCTCAGGGGGAAAAAAAAAAAAAATTATGCACTGTGAAATCAGTTCTTCCTAGAACTGTTTACTCAGAGAGTGAATTTTAATCTAGTCTTTGTCTTGTCTTCCCCACTTTCTGCCAAAGATTTAACAGCTGAATATAAATGTAGATTCACTGTCTACTATCATTTATTCTACTCCCACCATCATGGAAGGATAAACAGCACTCCTGTGCATATGTCTAAGTTAAAGCAACATCACTAAGGCCGGGCGCGGTGGCTCAAGGCCGGGCGCGGTGGCTCAAGCCTGTAATCCCAGCACTTTGGGAGGCCGAGACGGGCGGATCACGAGGTCAGGAGATCGAGACCATCCTGGCTAACATGGTGAAACCCCGTCTCTACTAAAAAATACAAAAAACTAGCCGGGCGAGGTGGCGGGCACCTGTAGTCCCAGCTACTCGGGAGGCTGAGGCAGGAGAATGGCGTAAACCCGGGAGGCGGAGCTTGCAGTGAGCTGAGATCTGGCCACTGCACACTCCAGCCCGGGAGACAGAGCGAGACTCCGTCTCAAAAAAAAAAAAAAAAAAATAAAGCAACATCACTTAAGTCCAGAATGTCATTTGTAAGTCTCAGGTAGTAAAGATGATTTAAGTATAGAATCTGGGAGACAGGAGGAGGAAAACTTTCTCTCTATAATTCTGAATTTCAGAGGATGATGCTAGGATGCCAGGGACAAAAATAATGACAAATCTGTAACAAAAGTTGGTTTCACTGCTATAAGCAAGTAAAATATATACGTTTCACTTTTTTAATGTCTGGTAAACAGTCTACAAATTCTCACATTAGCAATAGCCCTAGTGAACAGAACAGTATCTATTATAAAGGTATCACATCTGATTATAACACAATCTCACAACAGGATTGCTTACCATTTTGCCTCATGTGGCAATATTATTCCCTCCTTAGTCATGAGGTAGCATGATATGTTAGCAAAAATAAGCATTAAGTTATTTAATATAAAAATTAGTAGTAAGGCCCACAGGTGAAAAAAATGTAAGAGATCTTACAAAATAGAAATAAAGTGACTATTAAAACTTTTTAAGCAAAAATTTCAAGGTGCATTTCATCTTTAAATTGCACTCAAATACTTGGAGGGAATAATATTTACTAATCTTATTTTTGTTATGATTTTTTCTTTTATTAATATCATCAACTTATCTCTGCTACCTCATCCTTGCGTGGTCATTAGTCTCCTATTCTCTACTCAGTGGTATAGCATTAAATGATAGAAATGAATTCTCTGGTGATTCTTCAGAACAAAGAGAACCTACCAATTTACTTCATAAGCAACTGCCACCTCCTCAGGTGGGAATGGACCAAATAGTAAGAAAAGAAGCACTTCAATCTGAGGAGGATGAAGCAATGAAAGAAGATACAGAGCAAAAGAGAGAGACCCCTGAATCTAGAAATCAGAGGCAGCTTTACAGTGAGGGGGACAGCAGAGGAGGAGACGGAAAGCAGCGGCCTGGAGAGGAGAGGAGGCTGGCACACCAGCAGCAACGCCAAGGAAGGGAGGAGGAGGAGGAGGAGGAGGAGGAGGAGGAGGAGGAGGGTGAGGAGGATGAGGAAGACGAGGAGGACCGGGTAAGAGGAGATACGTTCCGAATGCCCTCTCGATCCCCACTTCCTGCTCCTCCCAGAGGCACACTGCGCCTGCCAAGTGGGTGCTCTCTGTCCTATAGGACCATCAGCTGCATCAGCGCCAGGCTCACCCAGATACCACCATTAACAGCACCACAGATTACAAGTCTGGAGCTCACTGGTAAGAGATGTTGACTTCTGCTTTATTTTGTGCTTTAAAATTAAATGCAGCCTGTAATCTCAGCACTTTGAGAGGCTGAGGTGGCCAGATCACCTGAGGTCAAAGGTTCGAGACCAGCCTGGACAATATGGTGAAACCCCATCTCTACAAAAATACAAAAATTAGCCGGGTGTGGTAGGGCATGCATGTAATCCCAGCTCCTCAGAAGGCTGAGGCAGGAGAATCATTTGAATCCAGGAGGTGGAGGCTGCAGTGAGCTGAGATTAAGCCACTGTACTCTAGCCTGGGCAACTGAGCGAGACTCCATCTCAAAAAAAAAAAAAGTAAATGATTCTTACGCATGTGCAGTTATATACACCTGTAGTCCCAGCTACTCAGGAGGTTGAGGTGGGGGAATGGCTTCAGCACAGTAGTTTGAGACCAGTCTAGGCAACAGAGTGAGACCCTGTCTCTTTAAAAAAAAAAAAAAAAAAAAAAAAAAAAAAAAAAAAGGTTCTCATTGCTCTATGAAGATTATATTTTAATTTCATCCTAAAAATTGATCCTGAATAGACTAATTTCATAATCTTCAAATAAATAAACTTTGCAGAAGAGATAGCTATTTACTGCAGAATAGCAGTCAGGTATAAAGCAAACTCCTCCAAATCCAATGATGATTTCCTACTGATGTTTCTTAAAAATCAGCTTTAATGAGGTATAGTTTATATGTAGTAAAACTTATTTTTAGTACATAAGTTCTGAGTTTCGACAAATGCACATAGTCATGTAACCACCACCAAAAGTAAGATATAGGACGTTCTATCACTCCCCAAAATTCCTTGTTTCCCCCTCCACCAGTCACTGGCCACCAAAGAACACTGATCTGTTTTCTGTCTCTACAGTTTTGCCTTTTCCAGAGTGTCACATAAATGGAATCATACAATACATAGCCCTTTCAGTCTGGTTTCTAATGTTTTTGAGAGCCACGCATTTTGTTTTATGTATCAGTAGTTCATTCCTCTCTTCTGCCAAGTAGTGTTCCATCATTGGATGGGCCATGGTTTCCTACCAGGTATACGTCATCTGAGTTGTTTCCAGTTTGGGGTGATTATATATAATGTTGCTATAAACATCCACGTACAAATGTTTGTGTGGACTTAAGTCTTCATTTCTCTAGGGCAATGCCCAGGAGTGGGACTGCTGATACGGTAAATACATATTTACGTTCATAAGAAACTGCCCGACAGTTCTCTAAGGTGGCTATTCCTTTCCCACCTGCATGCTGCGGAGCTCCTGCCTCTCTGCAGCCTGCCAGCACTTGGTACTGTCAGTTGCTTTTTCCCCTCGTTTTTGACATTCTAGTGGGAATGTGGTCATCTAGACCTTTTGCCCATGTTTCCATCGGACCACCAGGGAGGGCTCTGAGTAGAAGAATAGCAGGACCAGGTGTGAGAGGCTGGCTGGTGGGGACACTTTGGGTGCTGGGAGCAGCAGGAGCCTTCGTCTGGGTAATGAGACCCCTATGGCAGGGGTGGCTCTGGAGATGCTGGGGTGAGGGGAGCTGAAAAGGTCAACACATTTGTGCAGGGGTGGCCATTTGTGACAGCACACTGCCAGTGTCAAACATAATAGAAGCTTCCGTGGCCTTTCTGACAAAGGATTTCATCCTACTTTTATATGATCACCTAAGGAATTCCTCTCATGCTCAGCAAAGCCCCTTCCTCCTGTGGCCTGTGCCCCAGGTATGCTCTGCCCTAAGAAAACCCAATCTGTGAAAGTCTGAAGTCTTGGAAAAGATAAATGACCCACACTGAGCTACACTGTTATAGTTTTATAAGAAGGTCACCACGTGACTTTTATGGTATGTACTATTGGTAAGCTCACTTTCTGGGTTTAAAAATCGACTACTGAACTTAACTAAATGTTAAAACAAAAACCCATAAAATTAGGGCATATAGGAACCTTTGCAGATTGAAGCCGTAGAGGCATAAAATTAGATCTGAGAGAGTCTTGGAGATGATCTCCAACAGCTTCGTATGCAGAGATGGAGACAGGCTCAGAGGAGGTGAGTGATTTGCATGAGCATTCATGGACAAAAACAGAGGCATGCTTCTAGTCCAAGAAAATGGCTATGGGAGAATATGAAGAATAAAAATCGGTTTCTGTATAACCTTCCACACCTTTGTTGTAAATGTACAATGTTACCAGTACTCTCCAGCAGACCACATTCTGGCTGTGTTAAGCACCTTCATCTAAACCATGATATACTTACAGCCTGATGAATCGTTAGAGAGAAAACGTCAACGATGTTAAACCATCTGTTTCCAGCCTGTTACTTTTCTGAACATACTTTGGTTATATAATATATATTCTGTCCTTGTTCTGAATATTGCTTTCTCCTCCAGACAAAGCTCTCTCTTGATATCTATGCACACACGCCCATACATGTGTGTACATGTATGTATACGCACACATGCCTAAAACATAACCGCTGTATGTCCTAGGCAATTCCATCGCCTCCATCCCAGATGAAGCATTTAATGGATTACCCAATTTGGAAAGGCTTGATCTGAGCAAAAATAATATCACTTCTTCAGGCATAGGTCCAAAAGCATTCAAGGTAAATACATGCTCTGATTTGTCTATTTGGACGGATGGCTTCACTATGACTTGCATTGGTTGGAGACGGGGAAGGGAGGAAAAGGAAGATGCTTCTAATTGGTAGTTTTCTTCTAAGAAAGTTTCCTCTCTGATGTTCCTAAACTGCATTCAAGTTTTCTCTTGAATATAGTTTATTATTTTATATACTTTTAGCTTTGCCATAAGGGCACCAACAATAGCATCAGTGACAAAACTAATGATTTTAATTTATGGAGTAGTTTCTCTCCCCAAGTAACTGAAAACATGCTAAAATCTGGTCTCTTAGCATATGAAGTATTTTCTGGAAATAAATTGAGCCTATCTGGAAACTCTATTAACATTTTTCAGGCCAGCAAGACACAGCTTCCTTTTTTTGTTTTGTTTTGCGCAATGAACAAAACCTGATGGAGGATACTTTGGCAGAAGGGGGTTCTGGAAAAACAGATAGGCTGAGATAAAAATTAGGGATAGCTTGGAAAAGAAGAGGGAGAGAGAGAGAACAGGAAACAGCATAGAATAAACCTTTGAAAGATACAGATTGAACTAATTTTATCTATATATATATATAAAACGGGCCGGGCGCAGTGGCTCATACCTGTAATCTCAGCACTTTGGGAGGCTGAGATGGGTGGATCACGAGGTCAGGAGTTTGAGACCAGCCTGGCCAACATGGTGAAACCCCGTCTCTACTAAAAATACAAAATTTAGCCGAATGTGGTGGCATGCGCCTGTAGTCCCAGCTACTCGGGAGTCTGAGGCAGGAGAATTATTCGCTTGAATTCGAGAGGCAGAGGTTGCAGTGAGCCAAGATCGTGCCATTGCACTCCAGCCTGGGCGACAGAGTCAGACCCTGTCTCAAAAAACAAAAAGGAGGAAAGAAGACAGATTTCAAGGAATTTAAGAGTTAAGAGAGAAGCGGTTTATGTTTGTTAAACAAAAACAAAAACAAAAAAACTCATAAATGTGTGTGTTTGAAAAGCCATAAATAAAGCACATTATATTCCACTAGGTGAAACTGTTACTTCCTTGGACAGTCTTCTGGGTCTTCCACCCACTCTTCAGACAAATCACTGGCCTCTTATATTCTCAGTTCCTGTTTCTTTTGTTTGTTTTTTTTGGGGGGGGGGGACGGAGTCTCGCTCTGTCACCCAGACTGGAGTGCAGTGGCACAATCTCGGCTCACTGCAAGCTCCGCCTCCTGGGTTCACGCCATTCTCCTGCCTCAGCCTCCCGAGTAGCTGGGACTACAGGCGCCCGCCACCACGCCCGGCTAATTTTTTGTATTTTTAGTAGAGACGGGGTTTCACCGTGTTAGCCAAGGTGGTCTCGATCTTCTGACCTCGTGATCCGCCCACCTCGGCCTCCCAGAGTGCTGGGATTATAAGCGTGAGCCACTGCACCTGGCCTTCTCAGTTCCTGTTTCTTATCTGGAGTCTAGGCTGGCAGATAAGAGGGTTCCACATTCACATCCTAGATCTACTTCATGCTATCCATCCTTCTCCTAGAAAATGGCTAGCATTAGGGGGTCCTTTTCCTGTATTTGACCAAGAGAAAAACATTGTAGGAGATTACCTCCTTTTCTTGCTTTGGAATTCTCTGTCCCATTCCAAAACTGTTGAAATTTGAATATGATCATTGGAGAGATGAATCATTCCATGGGACTTTACTAAAACGTACCCAACCACAGTTCCCCACTTTTGGTGGTAGAGGCTAGGTTTGACCAATGAACACACAACTACAAATGTGAAAAGATACTTTTCCAGACAGTCAACTGGATGCCATATAGGAATAGCTTGTAATATCTGTAGTCCTTAGTTTTGAAAAATTTCCACAGTAATTAGTGTCATTTTATGACCTTTCTGGAGTAGATAAAAAACTGAGGTGTACAAGTATGTTAAAAGGATTGATTGCTATCTTAACTGTTAGCATCCATGACAGCTCAGATTCCTGCATGATTTCATGAAATTTCTGTGTATTACTGATAAGGTGGAAATCTAAGATCTAGCAAGAATGACCAATCCAGTAGTTATGGGAGCTTTCTCTCACTTTCTAAAAAGCTGCAATATAAACATGGTGAGTAAGCTACAAAATAATCAAATGTAGTCTGTTGAAAATCCCTGAGAATCAATGCTATTACCAGGATCAATATCAACCTAGCAGGGGGAATATGGGGTTTGTCTGCTGTGTGGCCTGGATATTACTGTCTAAGCCTAAGGAAGGATAGCTTGTGAGACTTTCGGTAAGTGCTTCAAAATGACCCTTATGTGAAATGTGACTGCACAGCTGTGACTAGATAAAAAAGTAACTTTGAGATTTGCTTTTTAAGCTTCTGAAGAAGTTAACGCGTTTGAATATGGATGGAAATAATTTGATACAGATTCCTTCAGAATTGCCATCTACATTAGAAGAACTTAAAATCAATGAGAACAATCTTCAGGCTATTGATAAAGAAAGTTTATCAGGTATTTAATATTTGTTTTTCAATAATATGCTTCCTTATAATCTTTCTTATATAGTGGTGTAGAAATTTTATTTGCAGTATCGCCAAATGAATAAATAGTAAATATTTTTAGGTCACTTAACCATTTGAGTTGATAAAACTTCTTTTAACTATTAACTGGCAAAACGTAAAATGAATTTTAAACTACCTGTTATCTTTGTACCTTACCCATGAATAACATTGTTTCTCAATGATTCCAGGTTCTTATTATTCACAAGACAATAAATTTACTACAAATCCAAAATATCTGAAGAATTATACTACATATTCCCCACAACGCCATGCGTTTTGCGTTCTGGATCGACAATTTTGTCGGTTCTTCGAAGTGACTAACCAGTGCCGTGGCTTGTTGATTGGATCTCCTTTATCACTCTGATGGTCAATACACCCCACCCACAACTCTTGCTGCCTCCATACAACTTGCTATTTTCATTTATCATGGGTTGGAACCTAAAGACAAAACTAAGCACATGGGAATTATGCATGAAATATGAATAAACGGGCACTGCATATGAGGCTGAGATGCTGTCCTACAAAGAAAGCACATGCTCTTCATGGTATTAACTTTGGCTTTGGCAATTTTGTGCCTGAGAGGGCTTGGGCTGGAACTTTGTACTCATATGTCACTGAAGTCCTGCTAACTCCACACCCCACGGCATGTGGATGCACGGCTCCCACTGTGGCCTAGCTTTCTGACAGCCTTTAGCGAGGGTGCCCTACATTCTGTGCACTTGACATTGCTGGCACTGGCTCCTCTTCTGCTTGTTTCTGGACTGTACTAGATAGCTGAAGATATCATATGTGACTCTGTATAAAAGAGGTTTTATCACATTTTACTTTTCATGAATTCTAGTTAATGCCTTTGATTATATTGTGTACTTTTTTGAGACAAGGACTGCCTACCTTTTCTTTTTATCTTCCTAATAGTCTAGCATAGCTCTTGAGGTCAGTGCTCAACACTGTCTGCTTACTTGCTTTGAAACATATTATGTTTTTATTCATTATGTTATTTATTAAACAAAGCCTTTAAAGGAATGAAACAATCCAATTGTTTCCTGTAGCTCCCAAAAAACTTCACAGGAACAAAACACTTCTGGTATTGAGAAAAGAACAATAATAATGAGAATTTCCAAATCTGAGGATTAGTTATGGAAATACTCAATTTCCAGATGGATTTCAGGACACGCAGAAAAACATTAATAAACACAAATTTCGATGGAGATTGCCAAATGGGAAAGACATTAGAAAATTCAATTTCTAACTGCTGAGGACCAAAGGGTGTCAGCAATCTAGAACAACTGTACTAACAGGCTGTATATGAACTACAAGTCAGTCACATTTCTAGTTGGGTTATCACAATGAAGTGTTATAAAACATGCACTCCTGATTGTGAAGGTGCTTTCACACACCCCTGGAACTGCCTTAAAGGGTACTCTTCTCCCTCACTCACAAATGCTTCTAGATTCCCAGAGTGTTGACAGGAAGCCAGGGTGAGCGGGCTGTCTGCTTGCCTTTCTTAGCCTGCCTTTCTCCACAGTCTGAGCACCGAGGAGCCTCGGCCCCATGCCGGCAGTGCTTTCTGTCCTCCAGCCCAGATACCCCTGCTGCACTCCCTGGGTGGGCTGAGTTCTAAGAGCTACTGCTGTGCCGCTCCCTCGGGTGCTGGGCTCCCCCTGGCTGGGAGTCCTGATGCTGTGGATGGTCAGGCTGGCTGCCAGGAATGCTATGAGGCCACCCTGCTTCTGTGTGGAAGCAGGTGGCCCACTGCTCTCCTGTCATCTCTCTTGGGGCGGCTCCTCACTCATGACCTTTCAGATTATAGCTCCAGAGACGGGGAGCACGCCAGGGAGAGAAAACAGCACAATGGTGCAAATAAATGAGACAATTTGGGATCCTGTGGGACCTGCAAGCAGGCACAGTGAAGGTGAAGGGCAGGCAATGAGCAACACTAGGGGCTGCACACACCTTGCTGGAAGGCAGGGAATTTACCTGCAGGAGGAGCAGAGTCCACCTGAGATGTGCACATGTGTTATGGAGAAAGGAAAGGACTTAAAATTGAGAGAGAAGTGTGAAAGGTGGAGGGAGGGACAGCAGAGGAAAACCAGGCATGCTTTAAAAGCATTTTTGTTGTCACTAATGACTGAAACAACCAAAGTAGGAGCCCTGGAGGTTGCTCCAGTGGATGACCATGTGATGCTGCCTGCCAGGAACATCAAGGCACCTGCCATGTCCACAACCTGTCATGGTGCCACCCACCATGGAAGACTTCCTGTTTCCTGTCCAGGAATCCTTTCAACATCTACCTCAAGTCTCACCTACAAGAAACACTCTCTAGCACCATCCTATTTCCTGTTACCTCCTATTTCCCATATATACCAGAGAATAACTGCAAACGAAAACACAGTGTCCTGAATTTGTACTGTTTCTCTCTTTTTCTCTCAGTCATGTAATGGCCATTAGTTCATTTCTGTTATCTATTTTTCAAAGAAAAACTTCCACTGCATTTCAAAACTTCACCTATTTACTAGAGAAAGATGTCAGATTCTCAGTACCTTTAGTTTTGGAAATGAAAGCGAATATGAGGAAATACAACCACTTATCACAATTTACTGGCTGGCCTGGCTACTTCCTGTTGCTCAGCACTTCCATTAATCCTAAGCACCACCACCAGCTTAACCTTTGTAAAATGTGGCCCTTGTCCTGCCGTCCCCATCTTGCTGCCTTGAGAATGAGAGCCAGACGTTGTTGTCCAGGGTGCAAAGGCCCTCCCAGAATTAGCTGGGTGTGGTGGTGGGTGCCTGCAATAAGCTACTCGGGAGACTGAGGCAGAAGAATCGCTTGAACCTGGGAGGCGGAGGTTGCAGGGAGGCGGAGGTTGCAGTGAGCCAAGACCATGCTATTGTACTCCAGCTTGGGCGACAGAGCGACACTCTGTCTCTAAATAAATTAAAATAAAGTAAAAAAAGGCCCTCCCAGTATACTTCTCTCTGAGCACCAACCTTTACCCCACTGTGCACAGCCACTCCAGGGCTAGTCTCCTCTCCCCCTGAACAAACCCACATGGTCTTTCACCTACATGTGCTCAGCTGGCTATTTCAGCCTGGAAGTTCCTCCTGCTTCTATCTAAATCTTTCTGTCTGTAGGAGACTGGCACTTTCATACCACTCACATCTACACTGTTTTTTCTTCTTATAATCTTCCAGCATTTATTATTTCTATTCTTGATGCAACTGTCTTTGCTGTTGCCCAAGAACAGAACTGAGTCCCACATGGCATTCGGTGCAATGCCCATGAAGGGGGTTGAATAAAAAACATCCCCTAATCTGGGAATTTTGGCCACACCCTGAACCTCTGATTCAGATGCCTCTGGGTATGGTCATTGCTGAGCTGTCCATTTTGCAGCATGGAGCTTCCATTTGACCTGGATCATACCACTCCTGAGACTAGTAGAAACAAAGTAGGAAAAAAACTTGTTTGTATAAAGGCCTTTCTTGCTAGTTCAATCTGAATGCGTGGAGAATTTTTGATCATCATTCTTTCAAAGCTTCCATTTGGCTGCACTGTGTGCCAACAAGTGAGTAACTATGATGGGAATTCACTGCTCTGGTTTACTTCTGACTCCCTTGTTCAGAGACTGAGGGTGAGCCAGGGAAAGTGTTCTTTTCTGTATCCTGGAAAAAAAAATCACTCATTGCATTAAACTTCCACCCACCCCATTGCCTATGATGCTGCCATTTCATACATCTATGTCTTTGCAATGTTTCCAGTGACTGTCCACAACTTTCTATTCCTTTCCTATCTGAATTCCAAATCCCTGTTCAGTCACCACAATTTCTATGGAAACTCCTCTGCCTCTCTTTCCTATCTCCTTCTCTCTCATCTCTCTTGCTTCTGTTCCTTACACATATTGTTAGCACCGAGCATTTCAATGATTTTTTTAGGGTCTGCCTCACTACTGGACCATGCATTTAGTCCTGGTTGAATTGAGCATCTGGGATGTACAAAGTACTTAAGAAAAGACTTTACAGGAGGATACAAAGGTTTTAAAAAAACTGTATTTGCCCTGCAAATAAACTGGCCATTTCACATGACATTTCAAAAGCCTACAAAAATCTGCATGGTTTTTCAAGTATCCTAATATTCTAATACTTTTATTTTTTATAGACTTATATCAACTGGTCACCTTAGAACTGGAAGGAAATAATCTCAGTGAAGTCAATGTCAATCCTTTAGCTTTCAAACCTTTGAAGAGCCTAGCCTACTTGCGTCTGGGAAAAAATAAATTTAGAATTATACCGCAGGGTCTTCCTGCTTCTATTGAGGTAACAATATATTTCTTTTAATGTTTTAAATGTATTATATTTTAAATATGGTATACAACAAAATATATTTTAAGACTATTGTGATGTAAATTAAACTCTAGTTTCATGCTGTATGCAGAATTTCCTATAATTTAAGCATTGTTTTTCTTCAAGCAATACAAAATTCTGAATCGAAATTATAATTACTAGTAGAGACACCTGATAAAGTGAAAAATGGTACTTCTGACAGCTCTTCGGGGAAATGGGAGAAAGGAATTGAAAATTTAAATGAACCACAACTTCTATGAGGTACTCTGATTCTCAAGACAGTGTATACTGTCCCAATTCAGAAATGTGATGCTTATCACAGAAGCTCAAACAGGTATTAACCATAATAGAGTGTCCACTGACAAATTCCAGGCAAAATCGCAGACACTCTGACCTAACAGTAACTTGCATGGATACAAGTGTTGTATAAAGAAGCCTCTGACTGTTCCAGCAACTCTGTAGCTTACAAGTTTTGACCCAATTCCTACCAAAACTGTCCTGTGACTAACTCCAGGCCCCAAACTCCAGCCTTGCTTTATTATCCTCTAGAGATGCCCCACAAGTCCCCAGATGTGTGGTCTCCTTGCTGCAGGATGTGCTCCAGAGGGTCTTTGGCTGATGAATGTCAACACCCCTCATTTCTTGCATTAAAAACACTGAGGTGGACCGTGCAGTGGCTCACACCAGTAATACCAGCACTCTGGGAGTCTGAGGCAGGAAGATGGCTTGAGGCCAGGAGTTTGAGAGTAGCCTGGGCAACATACTGAGGCCCTGTCTCTAAAAATATATATTTTTAAAAAAACTAGCCACGCATGGTGGTGCACACCTGTAGTCGTAGCTGCTCAGGAGGCTGAGGTGGAGGATCACTTGAGCCCAGGAGTTTGAGGCTGCAGTAAGCTAGGATCGTACCACTGCACTCCAGCCTGGGCAACACAGAGAGACTCTATCTCTACAAACCACACCCCACCCCGCCCGCCAAAAAGAACACTGAGGTCCAGAGAGTCTATACATACTGGCAAACCCTGTGGGAACACAGGTTTCCTTATAAGCTCCGTTCCTCCTATACCACATGATCATCCAGCCAGAAGTCAGGATGCAGCATCCCCCGGCTTCAGCCCCAACAAGCCAGAAAAGAGGATCATCTATGGTGATCTTATGTGGCTGTCATGGCTATCACCCTTCTTCTTCTTCCTATTTCCAGATTAAGTGACAGAATTATATAACACTGACATTTATCAGTACCTGGCTTTCCATCAGAATTTCCTGGGTTCTTAAGAAATACAGACTCTTGGACCTATCCCAGACATGCTAAGTCAGATTCCTTGTGGGGCAGGGCCAGAAATTAATAATTAAAAGATTAAAATTTAAATAGACAATGCATACACATGTTAAAACACATACATACACAATAAGGATAATACAAAAGAGCAATGTGCCCCACTCTGAGCCTGAGCTTCCCATACTGGCTTCTCTCTCTCCAAAGGGATCCATTCCTACCAGTCTGCAAAGCACTGGGCATACAAGTGCACAAATGCATGGCACATACTATAAATCCTTCTAAAGACGCTGCTGTACACCTGCCTCACTTAACCATGCAGCCTCAAGGCTGCCTCATGTCATTCTTTCCTACAGCTGCAGACTTTTCAACATATGGACAGGTGTGCCAGGATTTATTTAACTAGTCTCTGACTGATCTAGCTCACCTCCTAAATACATATGCAGGTAAAAGCAAAAAGTTGAAAACTGCTTTACTAATTTCTAACAAATGCCAAAATTAACAAAGAGGGAAATTCTCACAGGTGGAATAGAAGGTGACACTAAAGATATAAGCCAGTTCTACCTCTGAATTCTAACAAGAGAACAAAGAGAATTTTTTTTTTTTTTTTTTTTTTTTTTTTAGGCGGGGGTCTCCCTTTTTGGCCCAGGCTGGAGTGCAGTGGCCGGATCTCAGTTCACTGCAAGCTCCGCCTCCTGGGTTCACGCCATTCTCCTGCCTCAGCCTCCCGAGTAGCTGGGACTACAGGCGCCCGCCAACACGCCCGGCTAATTTTTTGTATTTTAGTAGAGACGGGGTTTCACCGTGTTAGCCAGGATGGTCTCAATCTCCTGACCTTGTGATCCGCCCGTCTCGGCCTCCCAAAGTGCTGGGATTACAGGCTTGAGCCACCGCGCCCGGCCCAAAGAGAATTTTTATAATGCAGATCCTTTAGTGAAAAACTCCCTCTAATGCCAACTAAACTAAACTTGAAGGCAGCTAGCTATTAAAAACTTACTAATAATTCTAGCAAACTTCTCCTTGGTTGTAAATTAAGGCCCTTAATTAACTTTAAATTAATTATAACAAAAGCAAATCTAAAAACATAAGGCTAAAATATTATAGACCACATGAAATAGTAGGAAACAGGCAGTCTGGGACTGGAGACTCGGCTAGGACAAGCCCCTCTCAGTATTAGTCATGTAACCGCGGGTGAGCCTCCCTGTCTCTCCAGGCCCAACTTAACTCCACTGGTAAGTAGAGACAATAATTTTTGTCTACTTTTCAGTTTTTAAAGCCCAAATGAGATAATTTATGTGAATAAGTATTATAAAGTAGTGAGTCTTGTATAATTATTATGGTATGCCATTTCTTGCAACATATTATGGCTAATACATTTTAAATAAAATTCATTTGATTCCATAACCATGACAGTGTGTTTTATTTCACTAATTAGTTATAAAATTTGACAACTTTCCTATAAATCCAGCACTTTGGGAGGCCAAGGCGGGTAGATTACTTGAGCTTAGGAGTTCGAGACCAGCTTGAACAACATGGTGAGATCCTGTCTCTACAAAAAACACAAAAATTGGCCAGGCTTGGTGGCGCATACCTGTAGTCTCAGTCACTTGTGGGACTGAAGTGGTAGGGTCACTTGAGCCTGGGAGGTCAAGGCTGCAGTGAGCCGTATTTGTGCCCCTGCACTCCATCCTGTGTGACAAAGTGAGACCCTGTCTCAAAAAAAAAAAAAAAAAAAAAAAAGACAAAAACACGAGCTTACTTGAAAGAGCAGTGAAGGACTCTAGATAATACTAATGACAATAGTCTATGTTACTATTTTAGTCTTCATGAAACTGAACATATCAACTAACACAAAAGAAAAATAACAGTCTTTTCTCTTAATTATAGGAATTACACCTAGAAAATAACCAAATTGAAGAAATAACTGAAATTTGTTTCAATCATACCAGAAAGATCAATGTCATTGTACTACGTTATAACAAAATTGAAGAAAATAGGATTGCTCCTCTAGCCTGGATAAATCAAGAGTAAGTACATCCTACAATTTAAATTTTACTGAACTATTTCTTCCTCTCATTATTAAACAGAATAGGAAAACTGGGAATAGGATAAGTGAGGGAGGTGACGATACTGAAGGGCTTGGAGACAGAATCGTTTCTTAGTGAACCCTTACCCTATCCCCAAAGTGGGCTCCTTCATGCAGTTTCCAACCTGTGCATTGCATGACTGGTGTTAGGATTATTACAGTTACTACTGCTGTTGTCACCATACTGCCTACTGGACACCCTATCATATGCCAAGTGCTGAGCTAGCAAAAACTGAACCCCAGCTGTCTGACTTTGAGGTCTGCCCACTAGTGGTCAAATGCCACTCTAGCTCTGTCTACCTCACAGGTTGTCAGCAGGTTTGAATGAGATAATTGCCTGCACACAGTGAGAAAGAAATCTGCCATACTCCTCCTCATCATCATTAGGTGGAAGCACCAGGCTCCAGAGCCCAGGCCTGTTCTCCTACACTACACAGCCTTCTTTTCTCCAAACTATTTCTTCACTTCAACTCTTACAAAATAGACTGAAGAATGCTTGGCCTAACAGTGGAGGCCAAAAGTAGACTCCATCTTCCTGGACAAGAATCAGCAGCCTCTGGCTGTAGCTCTCAGTGAAGGGGGAGGGAGTCAGAAGCAAGCCCTGCAGCAAATCCAGCAGACAACTGGGATCCGGGATTGCGTGTCCTGGAACTATGTGCCTAAGTAACACAGCCGGGGACGTGTGTCATTCAGAAACAGGATGGAGAGGCCAACTGGGCTCAGCAGCATGTGGCACTGAGTCCACTATGGGCAGAGGAGTCTTCATCAGGTGAAAAGAGGGTGTGGGGCAGAAGCCTTAGGAGACTCAGGTGGGGTTCCTGAAACAAGCCAGTGAGTTCACCACGTTTCCCAGATCTTCTAGATGATTAACAGCATTTTCTAGATCCCTCAGGATCGCCTCAAGTCCCAGGTGTGCCAGGTCATCAAATCAAATGTGGAATGAAAACATAGGGGAAGGGGAACCAAAACAAGCCAAACAAACCGAACTTCCCTGCTGGAACCAGAGACAACTTTACAGATAGGCATTTCGATGTATGCTGGGATTCATGGGATTTCATTTTGGATTCAACACATCAACCTTACAGATATTTTAGTCTGTGGGCCTCAGTATTGCCTCCAGGGATATGAGTTTTTCCCTCCTAGTCTTTGATGCTCCCCTCGCATGGATTCGCATAGCTGGGAGGCAGTATGGCACACTGGTAAGGACATGCACCTTGGTGCAAGGGACTAGGGCTGGCTATACCTGGAAAAGTTCCTATCTGGAATCTTCACTACAAACTGGGTGCTTATAGGAAAATGGACCAGCATCAAGACGGGCCTTATCAAAATTTAGAGCTGATGATCACCATCCTGATGTCCCTACCCTGTTTACTTTTTTCTTTGTTGCAGAAATCTAGAATCCATTGATCTCTCGTACAACAAGCTCTATCATGTCCCCTCCTATCTACCCAAGTCCTTGCTGCACCTCGTGCTCCTTGGGAACCAGATTGAACGGATCCCTGGCTATGTGTTTGGTCATATGGAACCAGGCCTGGAATACTTGTACCTGTCATTTAACAAACTTGCTGATGATGGCATGGACCGTGTCTCCTTCTATGGGGCATATCATTCCCTGAGAGAATTATTTCTGGATCACAATGACTTAAAATCTATACCACCTGGGATACAAGAAATGAAAGCACTACATTTTCTGAGGCTGAACAATAACAAGATACGGTAAATTTTGGCTTTTCCAAGTATCTGTTTACATTTTGGTTGGCAAAATATATGATAAAACAACCATGACATGAACTCTGGGATTTATGTTAGGAAAAAAAAAATGGTGCTAAGGGGTTGGATTAAACAAGATAGGCAAATGTTAGTAATTACTGAAGGTGGATGACAGGTATGTGAGGATTCATTAGAGGTTTTTCCTACTTTTGCACATGTTTATAAATTTCCATAGTTAAAACATCTTTTGGCCAGATGCAGTGGCTCACGCCTATAATTCCAGCACTTTGGGAGGCCAAAGTGGGTGGGTCACCTGAGGTCAAGAGTTCCAGGCCAGCCCTTCTCTAAAAGTCCAAATAAACTAAATGCCTACAAAAAGAAAACAAAACAACAACACAGAAAAGGTCGAGTTTTTAAAGGTACCGGAAGAAGAGATGGGGCTTGGGAAGGCTTTGTAAAATTCAGTTTCAAAATTTTTTTGCAAAAATACTTCACAGGTTGTGCCATATGCCTCATACTGCATTGCATCAGAAGGCGTTTAGTGTTTGTCCCACTTTTTGCGATTCTGAAATTGATCAGTGGGTTGAGGTGGTCACAGCCTGGTATCTCCTATGACAAACTTACTCTTCCATCACTGGACCAATGGTTTCACTCATAGATGAATGTTGTCTGATTCTTACTTCATTAGGGGTAACAAAATGATGAATTTCTATTTTTGCCATGCTTCTCACGCTTATTAGCTGGAATTCCGCTGTAAAAAATTTTTGGCTCATCAACTAGGGCTGCTTTGTCACTCTGAAAGGCAAGAAAAAAGCTTAGTTCTTTCCTTTAAGCCACAAGTGGGAGTAAGAAGTTGGAGCCTAAATGTTTTTGCTTTATTTTGTTTTAGGGTTCTTTTTCCGGTGAATCAATATACACTTATGCTTTCATGTAAGCAGTTATGCTTCAATCAGTTGCAGTCATTATTCTTAAACCGTCCTGTATCTGGACAATGGTCACTATTCAAACTGGCTCTTGTGTCTGCTCACTTGCTTTTGGGCACACGTGGGCCTCAGGCTTACTTTCTGCATTCCCTACTACAGACCTTCCTCCAAAGAGCCTGGCCCCTTTCTTTGGGGAATAGTATTGAGAAGCCCCAAGCAGGAACCAGCCGTGGCCCTTTCAATTGTATTGCTATTGTATGGAGGCCTTTCAGTGGACTGTCAGGAAATTCCGTGTTTTGAAAAGAAAATAAGTTCAGATTGGCATTCCCAAATCAAATTTAACGTCATTGAATATTAATTCCTTTTATTAAAACTTGTTTCTCTTACACTGAAAATCTAGGTTCCCAACAATATTAACTTGGATGATCTTACAATACGTAAACAATTGTTTCAAAATGATATCATTATTACTGCTAATAACAAAAGCTTTAAGTTTATTATTTTTCGGTAGCTCTATTTGTCTTTAGAATAAGTTCCACTAAACATGTACAGCTGAAATACAGTGGTTTCCTCTGTGATATGTCAACAACTTAATATTCAGACATGTTATTTAGTTTTTAGTTTTTAGAAATTGCTTTTTTCTTTTTGAATATTACTTTTGACTATGTTAAATATTTATAATTCCAAAGTCAAAACTGTGTAAGAAGTTGAATTAAGAGAAGTCTTACTTCTGTGATTGTCTGTCGTACACTGTATGATCCTTCCCATAGTTTAAATTTTTAAATTTCTAGTTTATCCTTCCAGTGTTTATTTTTGCAAACATAAGCCTACATATACATATTTCCCCATCCCCATCCATAATTATTATACAAATTATTACACAAAAGGGCAGTTTTCTCTCTATATATGTCTTAGTCCAGTTCTGATGCTATAAAGTAATGCCCAAGGCTGGGTAATTTATAAAGAGGAAAGGTTTATTTCGCTCATGGTTCTTCAGGCGGTGCAAGCAGCACGGCACTGGCATCTGCATCTGGTGAGGGCCTTCAGGCTGCTTCCACTCATGGTGGGAGGGGAGATGGAGTGTGTAGAGATTACATGGCAAGAGAGGAGGCAAAAAAGAATGGGGAGGTGCTAGGCGCTTATGGGAATTAATAGAACAAGAACTCACTCACTCCCCTGATCCTAGAGAGGATATTTATCTGTTTATGAGTGATCTGCCCCATGACCCAAACACCTTCCATTAAGCACCACCTCCAAAACTGGGGATCACATTTCAACATGAGATTTGGAGGGTCTAGAACTTAAAGTACATATAAAAAAAGAAATATATAAGAAAATGACATTAAAAAAAAAAACCTTATTGGGTATGTGTATTTTTTCTACCATTTGCTTTTTTTCTTTCTTTTCTTTTTTTTTTTTGAGACAGAGTTTCGCTCTTGTTGCCCAGGCTGGAGTGCAATGGCGTGATCTTGGCTCACCGCAACCTCCACCTCCCGGGTTCAAGTGATTCTCTTGCCTCAGCCTCCCAAGTAGCTGGGATTATAGGCATACGCCACGATGCCCGGCTAATTTTGTATTTTCAGTAGAGACAGGGTTTCTCCATGTTAGTCTGGCTGGTCTTGAACTCCTGACCTCAAGTGATCCACCCGCCTCGGCCTCCCAAAGTGCTGGGATGACAGGTGTGAGCCACCACGCCCAGCCTACCCTTTGCTTTTTAAAAGTATCAGTATATCACTCCACATCAGTATGTAGAGAATTTCTTCATTCCTTTTTACAACTGAATATTATGCAGATATACTGTATTTTATTCAATCAGTTCGTTATTGATAGACATTTGTTTCCACTCTTACTGCTAAAAATAATGCCACAAAAGATAAGTTTGTATAAATGTCATTTTGTTTTTTTCCAGTTTAACTTTGGGATAAAATCCTAGCAGTGGGAATGCAGAGTGCAAAGGATAAAGTGCATATGTAATTTTGCTAGATACTGCCAAATTCCTCTCCAGAAGGGGTGCACCATTTTGCATTCCCTTCAGTGGTATTTGATCGGTCCAGGCTCCCTATTAGAATATGTTAATGAGCTTTTGGATTTTTTTTTTTTTTTTGCAAACCTCATAAATGAAAAGTGGTATGCCAGTAAAGTTTCAATTTACATTTTTCTTATGAATGAAATTGAGCATTTTCCATTTTCCTCCTAGATTCTTAGGAAGCCTTTGTATCTGTGATATAAGTTACTCTCTCCTTTGTCATGTTGTTTAACTTTGTACTTTCTTTTTAAAACCTGCAGTAAATTTTAAATCATTTCATTCAGTGCTTCTGGTTTTCAAATCACATATAGGAAGAATTTCCCAAGTCAGAGGGTGTGACCACGGTCTGTTCGAGTGCTTTTATGGCTTCATCTTTCACATTTGGATCTTTGACGTAGTTGGAATTTATTCTGGTCTATAATATAAGGATCCAACTTTATTTTAAGAACAAAATAAGTTTTTTAACAAATGTTAAATTAACTCCTAAATGAAGGCAGATTATTACTTGGACCATGTGTGACTTGCATGTCTATTTTTCCTTAGGAACATTCTTCCAGAAGAAATTTGCAATGCTGAAGAGGATGATGACTCAAATCTGGAACATCTTCATCTTGAAAACAATTACATTAAAATTAGAGAAATACCATCTTACACATTTTCATGCATAAGATCATATTCAAGTATTGTTCTTAAACCACAAAATATCTAGTAATTCCAAGTTTTCCTTTACTGTTTATAAACTTTACTCATGTATTTGTAGTAGCTGCATTTGTCATTAACAAGAGAGACATAATCCTCCTGTTATTCTCAGTATCATTATATGCTAGTCTATCTGATTCACTAATACACAGATGAACAACCAAAATATACCTAAAAGGCATAGTCTCTAGGAGTTTTATAAGGTAAAATCTCTCAGTTTCCCACCTTTAGAAAGAGGCCATCTCACTAGAATTGGATATTATGCGTACTGAGCTAGACCAGAAGAGTCTGGAACAAAATAAACACAGCCTTTATAATCAACTTGAGTACTGGTGTTAGCTGAGAACTCTGTAAGTCCCTTTAAAAATTATGTATCTTTTGGTTCAAGATTAAGAAGCATAATGACAAGAAAAAAAGCAGGCAGAATTTATGAATAAGTGTTGTTTATTATTCTGTTAAAACAACAATTTGTTAATTTCTTGTAAGGCCCTGGGCTATAATTACTGGTATAAATATAACTAAGTATTGGGGTAGCTTTCATTTCTTTCATCAATTACATGTGTAAAATGAAAACACTACTGTAATGTTAATTTCCGGTTTTGAAAATCGTATTATGGTTATGTACATTGTTAACATTAAGGAAAGCTGGCAGAAGGGTGTGCATGAATTCTATACATTTTTGAAACTTTTCTATAATTCTAAAATTATTTTTTAAAGTTAAACAGTATATTAAGATTACCTTCACCATTCTTTACTCAAGATTAAAATATTTTTTGAAAAGCAGTAGAGTTTGCTTAAAATACAAGTTAACTATTCTTGACTATAACCTTGTAAAGGTAAATCTAATGTATAAATTTTTGCACCACTGGTCATAGCATCTATCTCCTTTGCCTTAATTTACTGAAATATATCATTTTATTCCGTTCAATTGAACATAAAGCTATGTCTTTACTATGTATTGGCCCTACCAAAACCATATATTAAAATTTTTTAACATAATGATCTTTTATCTTTGTATTGCTAAAGTAATTTATAAGACACATATAGAAACTATGTTGACTTCTTTTGTTACTCTCGGTTTTATGTCTTGGCTAGGAACTTAAGTGCCAGTGTTGGCCTCATTATATAGGTTTCTCTAATTTTTTAAGCTTTAGTTATTTAATCATTTAATAGCTCTTTCACCACTCTAGGAACCTTCCATCCCCACTTCACAAAGCTATTATAAGAACCAGAAAAGAATGTAAAGCATTTTGGAAAGTATGAATGCAGTTATTATCTCATATAAAACTGAAAGGAACCAGCATAGCCAACCACAATTGACAATTTCATGGGTGACTTTCAATTTCATGAGTGTGAAAAGTTTGACTTATTCCATAATGTTACTTCTTTTTCTTTTTTTTTTTTTAGATGGAGTCTCGCTCTGTCACCAGGCTGGAGTGCAGTGGTGCAATCTTGGCTTACTGCAACCTCTGCCTCCTGTGTTCAAGCGATTCTCCTGCTTCAGCCTCCCGAGTAGCTGGGACTACAGGCGTGTGCCACCACGTCCAGCTAATTTTTGTATTTTTAGTAGAGACAGGTTTTACCATGTTGGCCAGGATGGTCTCGATCTCTTGACCTTGTGATAAGCCCACCTTGGCCTCCCAAAGTGCTGGGATTACAGGCGTGAGTCACTGCACCCGGCCAGACTTATTCCATAATGTTACTTCTAAGCCTACTTTCTAAGCCCTTTCTTAATAGGCAGGATTCAGAGATTATAACATGAACAACAATAATAATATGAAGATAACTGTGAGACTGAAGGGTCAAAGACTTAGCAGGTTGTTAGGAAGAAAAATAGAATTTTATGGAACAAAAGTTGAGCTTTGTAATCAGTTTAGGAATGAAGGAGCATTACTAATTTTAAATTGGCCAAGTTGAATTTAAGAGACAGGTAAAAACAAGAAGATAAGGTTACACATCCATTTAACAAGAACCCTTGCGCAATACTTCTTGATGTATGAATATAAACGCATTGACATAAATGGTTTAAGGCAATCTAAGCTGTAAACAAAATTAGTATTAAAGGGGGCTCAAACTGAATAAGGTGAGTCAGCAGAACTAGCATCCTGGGATGACACAGACACAGATTCTGAACCACTCATTCATTCATTTCTTAGTCTGACTTTATTCAGTTGTGTTTCAGATGCTGTTCTAGAGACAGTGACAAACAGAGCAGATGGGGCCTTTCCTCTCTGGTAGAGGCAATAAGCAGGAAATCAAGCAGACAAGTAAGCAGGCAAGTGCTGTGCAGTCAGAAAAATGGGTGACAATGCAATGAGCACACTGGGGCCTGAGGGCTGCCAGGAGACTACAGGCCACCCTCAATGGCCTGGAGTAACAGCAGATCCAGACCCAAGCCAGACCCAGCAGGCACAATGTGGGCTTGCTGTGCATGTCTCTTCTCAACTCTGCTCTGGCAGCAGAATCCCAAAGAAAAATGAAAATCAGAATGACCGACTGAAGCTTTTTTTCTTACATGGAAGTTGTACTTATTTCAACTGATTTTATAATTTTTAAAATATGGCTAGCATGGAACTTGTTCAGCCCTGAAATTTCATGATGTTCTGCATGGGAAGTTTTAATTCCATAAAAAAGTGATAAATGTCCTTATAGCAAACACTCTTCACAATATAATGTACTAAAAAACAGATGTTCTGTTTGGCTTCAAAAATTACACTATAATTACTAACACACATATACACTAAAGAAGTCCTGGTCTAGCCATGATCTAAAAATATTAATGGTGTGTCTTGTCTTTGTGTATATATACAAGGAACAGTATAACTTTGAGATTTGGCTTATTATCAATAAAAATATTATAAGCAGCACTAAAGAAATGATTTAGTGAAAAACATACAGAACCTGGTATAAGGAAATAACTACACCAGGAACCAAGAGACTTGGGAGCCCATCTTGTCCTCCAATAATTATGCAGTCATTTTACTTGTTTGGGGTTCATTTGATTCAATTATAAAATAACATGTTTGGAACCGATCAGTAGTTTTCAGACAAGGTTCATTGGAGTTTCATGTCACTGATAAGGAAGTGAACAGACCTCTTTCTTCAAACAAAGCAGCTTTGCTCTCATCAGAAAGTGTTGACTCCCATCCCCCTTTTCTTCTTACAATCAACAAACTAGGTACTATCTAAATGACACACTAGGTTTTAAAATCCGTGAAGAACATGCAGCCTTCTCTTCCCTTTCTCCAGCTCCACCTACATTCCCAGAGCATCCAGGCTGAAGACGCTTGGCCTTAGGAAGAGGCTGCCTGTTTTTCCTTCTCAGCACCAGTGCAGTGGGGTGACATCAGCCCTGAGCAGACTGCTGGGCCACCTTAACTGGCTAGTCGACAAGCTTCTGTAGGAACGAGCACCGTGCTGCAAGCTCACCAACCTCCTTGCAGGTCAGGTGATGACACTGGGGCTCAGCGAGGGCAGGTGGCACATGAGAACAACAGGGAATATGTGGCTAAGTCTGGACTTCCCCTGCATCTTCTGACTCTGAGGCTGGTGTTCCTCCTGCTCAACCAAGCTGTCTCTCCCTTAGAGTTTGGATGGAAAGTCTAGGGCACCCAAGAGTGGCAGGCTGCCTAATAACAGGTCCGAACCTGAGTGGCTGATGCTCAACCGGAGGGTACAGGGCATGTGGTATGGCAGGTGTTGCTAACGAGGGGAGGAAGATACTCAAAACCACCTCTCCTTCAAATGGCATCATCAAATGGCTCCACGTACATCTCCTTAGAAGCCATTCTCATTAAGTCAAAGTTAATTACTCCTTAAGATGACTGCTTTCATTAAAACAGAAAAAAACTATCTACAATGTTGTACAGTTGAAATATGCACGGTGTCCTCTAGTTGTCATGGGCACCTCCAGGAGTCATCAAGACGATTATTCCCATTCACACATAATTATTCCAGTAATGGTTAATAATACATATTATAAATCTTTAAACTGACTTGGAAGTGTTAACAAATTATGACAATGTTTGTTTTAAGACTATTTTAGACTCGGCATAAGTATATGAAAATTTAAGCCACAAATTACAGGTATATAGTTAAAGGATAAAACCCCAAATTTTTGGTAGCATATGTGTGTTAAGCATAGTGCTTTAGGCAAAAATGCTTTCTCTAATTTGACTAATTTAGGTGGGGAGTGACAAAAGATGACTGTGATATAATACAGGATATCATTAACACTAAACCATACAACACATACACGTGGTTCAGGGGAGAAAGATCAAAGGACCTTGAAACAGGAATGTGAATCAGTGAGGCAAGGAGATGGAGGGGCTCACGTCTGGGCTCACTGGTCAGGAGTCTAGCCCCATTATGGCAGGAAAGGAGAGGCAAGACGGGGGCTCCTCAGGTCAGAAATTAGACCAGATTCAAGGCGATGAGAAATGCAGCATACCACTGAAAAATGCTGAAGCATGAAGTGTTCCATGAAAGAAATAAGTTAAGAAAGGAAAAAGAACTACCCCCTGCAAAAATCTAGAAAGAGAGTGACGGCCTTCACAGCACAGATATGAGAGACACCAAAAGGAATTCAGTGAATAGTTATCTTGCCAGATAAGGGACAGACAGAAAAGAAGGGACCAAAGAAGAAACTGCTCTGATTCTCATAATGCTGCTGAGAAGTTGAGAGAAAGGGGCCATCTGTGAGAGAATGCTGAACCTGGGGTGTCACCATGGGGGTCAGGCAAGACAAGGAGAGGACAGGAAAGACGGGAAGGTATGGGGTCAAAACTGAATGCACAGGCAAGGACGTACACCTGAAGGGGTCTGACAAAAGAAGGGCAGTTGAGCCAATCTCTGATGGGTGCCGACCCTCAGCTTCAAGGAAGGGACACAGAAGCCAAGTTCACTGCAGTCTCCATCTGACTTCAGCCTTTCACCTTTCAGAGCCAGCTTCCAAGCACAGGATGAGCTGCACCTACCTAAAAGCCTAGTTCCTCAGGACCCCTAGCCCCACAAAACCCCCGCCATTCAGCGCCTGTGCTGCTGCCCAGGACAGACCTGGTATTATTAGGTAGGTCTGCAGTGATTACCTCTTTAGTGTTACTAGTTACATCCTACATAATGATTATCTGGAATTATTAGTTAGGTATTGATTACTTCTCTGTGTATGTGGGTGTTAGCTGGGTTGAGGGATATAGCTTGTTTCTCCAAAAAGACTGTAAAACTTAACAGAACAGAGATAACTCATTTCTTAAACCCCTGAATTTTGTGCAAAGTAGGTGCTAAAATGGCTCTTGAATAAAGAGTTCCATCTCCTTCATCTCCCAGTCAAAACTGGCTCGGCTTACGAGTCATATTACCCAAAGAGTTGATATTATCCAAAGTTGACATTACTCCTAAATAAAAAAGAAAGGAACCTGCAAAATCTAAGGATTTTCACAGAAAAACTTAGAAACTGAGCAGAAAAAGATTTATACAGGGTCACAAAATTAAAAGGGAATCATTTATGTTATTAATATTTCTGACAAGGACCTCAGAAAGCTAAGTATATTTTTTAAACAATTAAGTTATGCTTTGACAACTGGTAATACTTAGTAATCAATGATTGCTCTGCATAATAGCAACACTGACTATGCCTTCCAAAGCCATCATTTAAACATACCATAAATTACTATGTTCCTAAGATGCTGACTTAAAAGAATGGAATACTCAAATTCTGCTGTTGAAGTCAAACTTCAAAGGGTGGAGTAAAACCCTTTATGATATTGATTCCACCTCTTTCCCTTCTTTAGAAAAAGGATAGAAAATGTCCTCATGGTAGAAACATTTACAGACTGACAGATGACTATTTATCTATCCATGTTTGAATGTAAATTCAGATCCTTGATAGACTTAAAATTCAAAAATATTAAAAGTACCCATGAAAAGAAGTTTCTGCCCAGCTCTAACTTAACACCAAATGGCCATTACGAGCCTTAAGACCCCAAAGTCTGTGAAACATGGAGATTCCTCTCTTGTAGTTAAAAAAACAATAATGAGTATCTTGGCTCTGAACTAGAATCAGTACTAGCCACGGACCTGGCCAAGTTACTTAAGAGTTCTAGTTTCTTCGTGCACAAAATCAGGAAACAACATCTGCCTCCCGGGGCTGATGGGAAGACTAAACAAGTCGATATCCTGTGGAGGTGCTGGGCATAGGGCAGACATGAAAAAGGTGAGTGTCAATGTTTCCAGGGATAGACTACAGGAAAGTGGTGAGCAGGAAGTTACTTAACTTGCTCAAGGCTTCCAGGCCTCTGAGTATGGTGAATATTAATTATTTAAAATAACTGATTTCTTAGATCGGTAGAAATACAGTGGAAAAAGGTCTAGTATACTAAGACAGGGCTCTGCACACATGCTCTGTAGAGGGTCAGAAGTAAACCCCTTGGACTCTGTGGGCCAGTGGGGGTCCAGCGGGGACCCTGCAGCCTTGGTAACAGCATGGCTCTCCTGAGGAGTAGGTAGGAAATTAACAGCAAAACCTGAGTTTGACTGCCTTTCTACTATGATACTGTATGATCACATCCAGGGCACGGAACAGAGTGAACCATGGTATACATGAACATCTGAGCAGGATCTCCAGGCTGAGGGGGCCAAGAGGGTGAGGAAACTGGAACTCAAGAGAGTGTAAATGACATCTCATCATAAGATTAAAAAAAAAAAAATCCTGACCATAGGAAAGAAAATTAAGTTTGATCTGTGTGATTCACTGTGATTACTTATAACACCTAAAAAAGGGGAAAATTGTATATAAAACAGTCAGCCGAGCTAGAGAAGTATCTGATCAATGAGCCTGTCCTATAAATGAATTCTTCCCTTAGAAATAACCCCTGAATGAGTCTCCAATGGTATAGCAAGACAGTCTGCACTGGCAAACCCAGGCCTTTCCATCTGTAGCCCACATAGCAAACTTTGGGCAGAGGCTTCCCTAGCAAGTTTGTTCCTTTCGTATTCATTTCTGGCCCTAAGACCATCAGCTCAATTGAAACTAGTCCAACAGAATCAAAGGCATTTGTAAAAGGTTTTAAGAGGAAAATCTCCTGTAAACTGTGTAATCCTGAATTAGTCCATGTTTGAATCTACATGTCTTAAGGCTTCAGCTTATGACATGTCTTTTATTACAAGGTGAACAGGAGCATTTGAGAATGTAAGCCCTGCTTACATTCAGTCTGTCACATACTGTTATTTGTAAAGGAATAAATGTTCTAAACTCAGTAAGTAAACTTTAGTGGTGATACAACTAAATCATAAAGGCATGACCATTTCTTCTGTGAAGTTATGTTCCCTTTTCTATATGAAAGTGGATAAAATTAAAACTTAGTCTAGCATATTTTTTCCTTTGTATAAAATGTGAAGAATGTGAATCCACGCAAGGGAAAGCAGAACTGTATTAAAAATAACATGTGATTACACTAAATACGTATTAGTTTGGAAAAGAAAAGGAATACATCATGTTATTAAAATGTCCTGGTGTGTTTCTAAGTAACAGAATCTCTGTGGTCAAATAAACTTACATTAAACTATCAACTGATATAAGCAAATCTTTTCATAAGTTGGAATCTGCTGAAGGTTCATTTGTTTTGCCTAAATTGGGAATTACATTCACAAATACCAAATTTATATGTGAATCATTTGGAAAGTGAATTTAACTAGTATTGTGACACTCAGAATAAAAAATACATTATAAACTGTAAATCTATTCTAGGGCAGCAGTTCTTAACTATTTGAAGGATGGACCCCTTTGAAAACATGGTGAAAGCTATCATGGATCCTCTATGCAGAAAAATACATATATAAAAACACTTGGCATGTATCAAAAGACTCATAAAGTCTTTCCACAAATTCTCTAGGTATTCATATATCCAAGTTAAGAATTCCTGTCTAGGGTAACATCTTAATTAACTTAAAATAAATTTGGTGGTAAATATTTCACTAGAGTGAAGGATAAATCAAAGAGTTAAAGTTAATTTAAGGCAAGCTGCCTTATCTGCTCCAATTATTTAGCATTTATTCCCCCTTTATTTGGTAATATTTTCAAGGACACAGAAAAGTTTAAGTTCACAATGAGCATCTACATATCCTTCACCTATATTCACTAGTGAATAATACAAATGCTCTCTGACTTATGATAGGTTACATCACGATAAACCCACCATAAGTTGAAAACATCATAGGTCAAAATGTATTTAATACACCTCACCTTCATCTAATGTCATAGCTCAGCCTAAGCTATGTACATGGGCTCAGAATACCATATTATTCTTCAGTTGGCAAAATCATCTAACGTGAAGCTGATTTTATAATAAAGCGCTGACTAGCTCAAGTAATTTACTGAACTCTGTACCGAAAGTGAAAAATACAATGGTTGTATGGGTACTCAAAGTACAGTTTCTTGCTATCGAGCAAACTCTGACCTAATGGTTTTATATATTCACTTATTTTTTGAGACAGGGTCTGGCTTTGTCACCCAGGCTGGAGTGCAGTGGTGTGATCACTGAAGCCTCGACCTCCCAGTCTCAAGTGATTCGCCCACCTCAGCCTTCCCAGTAGCTGGGACTACAGGTGTGTGCCACCATGTCTGGTCTATTTTATTTTTTGTAGAGACAGGATCTCACTGTGTTGCCGAGGCTGACTTAATTGTTTTAGCTTCCCTTGATTATCTTTCCTTAAATCAATTATTATATTGGAGGTTTCACTGTGGTGATTTTCTGTTATTCCTTCTGCATTCATTAGTTGACATTCTTCCATAAGGAAAAACTCTGATCCTTTTAACCCTCTTTTCTCTGTTATTATAAAACGGATTTAGTATCTTATGTGTTATAATCCACTGTTTTTTTTTTTTTTTTTGAGATGCTCAAACTGCCCCTTCATGGTGGCTTCTATGTTCCTTTTCGGATTCCTTGGTAAACTCTGCAAACTTTCATACTTCTTGGTACAAGAAACTTTTTCAGACACCTTTATTTCTCTGGTCCAGACCTTTTATGGGCCATTTTTCCAAGGAGTCCTGGTTCCCTTAGTGGGAAACAGTATTTAGAAACACAGATCTGGAAACCAGATGTGCTCACTGCTCTCAGGTCTGCTCACTGGAAAGAGGTAAGAAAATTTATTTAAAACAAAACCATTACTTGTACAGATTCCTCAAAGCAAACTGACTTCAGACATTCGTTAAAAATATTTGACACAGCTGAGTGCGGTGGCTCACGCCTGTAATCCCAGCACTTTGGGAGGCCGCGGCGGGCAGATCACCTGAGGTCAGGAGCTTGAGACCAGCCTGGCCAACATGGCAAAACCCCGTCTCTACTAAAAATACAAAAATTAGCCAGGCGTGGTCGGCTGCACCTGTAATCCCAGTTACTCAGGAGGCTGAGGCAGGAGAATTGCTTAAACTCAGGAGGCAGAGGTTGCAGTGAGCTGAGATTGTGCCACTGCACTCCAGCCTGGGTGACAGAATGAGACTCGGTGTCAAAAAAAAAAAAAAAAAAAAAAATTGATACATGCAAAATATAACAAACAGAATTATATAAGTCCTTCACTTTTCATAAACTCAACTGAATGAACATTCAGTGACAATTTATTATAATTCATTTTTCAGAACTAGAAACTTCAAGTAGGACAACAGAGTGAGCTCAGCCACATGACACAGCAAAAGCCAGTCCCTGCAACAGAAGAGCTGTGAGGAGAGGGTAAGAGGAGGTCAGGGCAGCAGAGAACCATGAAGGGCCTACGTGCTCAGCAAATTGCTGCTACACAGGACGTCAGGGTCAATGTTTCCAGCTCATATCTTTCAAAATACATTGTAAACTTGGACTTTGACATCAAATTTCCTGGTTTTTAAAAATACTATACACTCCAAACAATCTGCAGGCTGAATACTGCCCCTGGGTCACAACCTACAGTACAAAGTAAATTCATTAGAAACCAAAGTGCCTAGTCTACCATGAGGGACACTTGAACATCAAAACCCATGAAATCTTAATCATTTATCCCTTCACAGAAGCTTTTTTAAGCACCTACTATACAAAAATCCCTATGTTATGCATATTTACATCCTAGGATTCAGTGGCCTAGAACATTCTTAAAGTGGGTGTTTGTATGGCATGACTAACTCCCTCACAGCCCTCAGGTCTTGTGACTGACACCTGACAGGGAGGGTACCCCTGACACTCCCACCCCCATCTTGCTTCTCTCCATAGCACTTGCACTATTTGTTGAATGAATGGATGGGTGGATGGCCTTTCTTGTAGCTACTACTATAAGAGAACATTGTACAATCTATTCCAATTCATTTAGAACGTGAAGGACACCAGAGACTGGCAAAAGAACATCAGAAAATTCAAACTGCCTACTTTTTGGCAGGTGTGTGTATGCCCCACAATATACTCCTGACACATGCTGCTCCTACAGCTCCTGCCTTGCCTATCAATCCTTTTCATTTGGGCTGTGTGCAGGTGGTTGCCACCTGGAATCTCAGCACTTTGGGAGGCTGAGGTGGGACAACTTCTTGGGCCCAGGAGTTTGAGCTATGATTGTACCACTGCACTCCAGCCTGGGTGACAGAGTGAGACTCTGTCAATCAATCAGTCTTTTATTTGCATGAGACAGTTTCAAGGTCCTCCCCTGTTCTTATTTGTGTTTGGACTTTGACCACTGCTGTCCATGTCTAGACTAGAAGAAGTTCTGGAAAGGGTGTGAGAAATCATATGACAGCTTAGATTAGGCAATTTATTTTTATTTTCACAATGGTTAGCATATATAAGACCAAAGGAAAATAAATTTGCATTAAAGTTTCTTTTATGGCAATCAATATTTTTATTCATCAACTGTCAGTATTGAGAATATTACTTTTTCAGTTTTGTAACTGATCTTTGTGTTTGCAACATAATGTGGATTACTTGTGATTCCTAAATATGCTGTTATAATGCAACTAGTTCTTCATTATTTAGACCAAGGCTCAATGAGGCAAAAATAAAACAATAAAAACAACAACAAACAAACATGGAGAAAAGAACTAGGTCCCCTCCATAGGACCCCTTTAGGAAACAAAAATGGAAGGTTTTTCTCCTCACAGTACTTGAGGGAAGAAGAGGTACACTGCTGCGTTTGGAATGCTAACCTGGAAAAGGGTGGGGATAGACTCGGGCATGCTCGTGCCTGCTGCACCATCTCTGGCAAGTGTGGGGCAAAGCTTTCCATGCCACAGCCCCAAGATGGTGGAGGGTTGTGCCTGAGGCCTGCACTTCTACATTATCTGCAGAACAGAGTGAATAAGCTGAATGTACTACCCTAAACCCAGCATCTTATTCCAGGGCCTATTTCTTTCCCTAGGCCCTCTGCCCAAAGATCGAAGCAAAATATCAAGGAAAAGTAGCTGTAACATATCTTTAGAAACACAACCTTACAGGAACTGCCTCCTATCTCTCTAGATATGGGTGGCAAAACTGCACCCAGAAAGGCCACGCAGGCAACTCGACTGAGGAGTGGCTTGGGTGGGTGACGTGGACATCCTGTGAGTATAGAAGTGAAAAACACATGTCCCAGAGACAACAGTTGCCATGCAAAACCAGAAATCACGGACTGGCAAAGCCTAATTTTTAAAGAGAAGTTGAAATCTTATTTTTATTTTTATTTTTGTTTTTATTTTATTTTATTTTATTTTTTGAGATGGAGTCTGGCTCTGCCGCCCAGGCTGGAGTGCAGTGGCCAGATCTCAGCTCACTGCAAGCTCTGCCTCCTGAGTTTACGCCATTCTCCTGCCTCAGCCTCCCGAGTAGCTGGGACTACAGGCGCCCACCACGTCGCCTGGCTAGTTTTTTGTATTTTTTTTTAGTAGAGACGGGGTTTCACCGTATTAGCCAGGATGGTCTCGATCTCCTGACCTTATAATCTGCCCGTCTTGGCCTCCCAAAGTGCTGGGATTACAGGCTTGAGCCACCGCGCCCGGCCGAAATCTTATTTTTAAATACAGCAATTTCACCTAACAAAAATACATATGCATATGACCCCCAAATGACAGACTGAGGAACGTTCATAGTAGCTCTCCAAAAGGTAATTAATCTAGTTGAATATATAAACAACTTGTGGCTTACTCATATATGAGAATACTACACAGTGATGAGAATGAACTACCGTGTATCACAATGACGTGAATGGATCTCAAAAGCATGTCACTGAATAAAAAAAGCCAGATGCAAAAAGAGAATGCACAGTATGATTCCATTTATATAAAGTTTAAGAAATAACCTATGGTGCTGAACTCAGGCTGTGACTTGAGGAGTATGAGAAGGGATTCCGGATGTATGAGAATGGAGTATGAGGCTGGGATTTCTTGATTGGGGTCATGTTGTAAAAATTAATTGAGTTGTACCATTATGGTTTTTTTTTTTTTGTAACATACACTTCAATAAACAGTTCAAAAACAAAACACTGTGCAGGACAAACTGAATTTGACCCAAGGGCTTCCTGTTTATGACTGTGTTCTGAAGGAATTTAGGCAAACACTAGATGCTCTGGATACAAAGATTTTAAAAATCCAGTTCATATTTTCATGATGTTCCCAATTCATCCAGTTAACAGATACATCTTTAACTAAAATACACTTGAATAAATGAGAATATGAGCACTCTAAACCAAACAGGAGGGTGGCATTCCCTAAGGTGCTGCAGGGCTAGGATGGGGCCTGAGCTACACTGAGGTCCACTAATGGGACTAGCGAGCTGCCTGGAACTGTCAGCTTAGAGGTCCGAGGAGGAGTACTTTATTTAAGTGAGGGGAGGATGAACACATAGCTAGCTGCTGTGCACATCTGAGGCAAATGTATTCTTTAGGACTGTAGCTGCCTTGCTTAACACAATGTGTGCCATTTCTCTGGAGAAAGGGAACAAACAACGGTCAGATTCTTGATGACAGGAGACAACAAGTGTTCTAACCCACTGGAAAAGCTTTTCACTGGCCTCCAAATCTTTACAACAGTTGGGAAGATCCATCAGGGTCACTTACAACAGCGAGTCCTTGCCACTAAGGTTAGAAAACTGCCCTCTCAGTCCGACCGTGGTGGCTCAAGCCTGTAATCCCAGCACTTTGGAAGGCCGAGGTGGGCAGATCACGAGGTCAGAAGATCGAGACCATCCTAGCTAACACGATGAAACACCGTCTCTACTTAAAAAACAAAAAATTAGCCGGGTGTGGTGGCAGGCGCCTGCAGTCCCAGCTACTCAGGAGGCTGAGGCAGGAGAATGGCATGAACCCGGGAGGCAGAGCTTGCAGTGAGCCAAGATTGTGCCACTGCACTCCAGCCTGGGCAACAGAGCGAGACTCCATCTCAAAAAAAAAAAAAAAAAAAAGAAAACTGTCGTCTCTTGAAGGTCTTAGTTGATATAGAATTGGGCAGTCTCTTGGGGATGAGTGGAAAAAGGAGTACAAATAATGATTTTTTTTTCAGGGAATAGCATCTTCCCTGCTCTAAGTCTCCCTAAATGTCAGTGAGGCCACAGCTAATATTCTCTTGAAAAGGGAAAGTTGTATGCATCCTAAGAGGGTGTTACTTGGACATGCATGTGTGGCTGTGTTATATCACATATGTTGAGTCCAGGGAGCAGTTCATGAAGCCTCGTACACAGTTTCCCTGACATGCCTATAGCAGTGCCAAAAGCTTAAAAAAAGTCTGGAGAAGTACGCATAATGCAATAGCTACAGTCATTAGAAGAAAAAAAAAGGCATGGTTCTTTCTCAGGTACATCTGAAGTTTGCGTATATACTTCAGTAATATTGGTATCCTTTATTCAGATTGATAAATATTTTATTAGTCTATACAGGTTGAGTAAGTTTTGAAATTGTAATTTACAAATAGTCATTCACTTAAGAATCTTATATTTTTAAAACTAGGTATTTCTTGAATGACTCTGACTGCACTTTCAATGGCCAGTTGCCATGCATTATTAAACTTTCTTTTTTTTTTCTTCAGAATCTTCCAGTAGACGTCTAGAGTTTAGCTAGAAGTCTTGGCTACGATACAAACAGTGATGGAAAACACATGAGCAGTAACAAGTTTTAATCTTGCTCCTCAGTACTAACATGGACTAATCTGTGGGAGCAGTTTATTCCAGTATCACCCAGGGTGCAGCCACACCAGGACTGTGTTGAAGGGTGTTTTTTGCTTTTAAATGTAATACCTCCTCATCTTTTCTTCTTACACAGTGTCTGAGAACATTTACATTATAGATAAGTAGTACATGGTGGATAACTTCTACTTTTAGGAGGACTACTCTCTTCTGACAGGTATGTTTCATGTCTATCTTACATGTACCAATGTATACTTTATAGTCAGTACTAAGGAGACATTAATGTTATTAATAAATGCTTATAAATCATATGATAAAGTCCAAAGCTTATCTCTATAATTTCTTAAAAATCAGCATTTAAATACAAACCTAAATTTGTACCTAAAATTATTCTAGTTTTATGTCTTATCTATAAAGAATTTATTTTAAATATAATTATGTGACTTTTTTTTTCCAGCTAGGTGAAAACCTGTCATTATGCTTTATCATAAATGTTAACATGATTGATTTTAAAAGTCATTTAAATAAACATCTTGTGTGTTTATCTAGGAAAATAACCTTGCTACAATAATGGTCATGAAGTTTGGGGATATCACAGCTCTATTAAATGAAACAGTAAATACATTTTTCAATATTTAAAATATTTTCTAATGTGTATTTAAAATGTGTGAATTACTGAAATGTCATTTTTACTTATACATTTGAATATTCATATTTTTCCTTGATAAATGTCTTCCTTATTATAATGAAATGGCACTGAAAAGTTTAAATGGAAATCTATACAATTCCAAGAAAGAATACTTATTAGCAATAGTTTAGCTAGCACTATATTCAATATGAAAGATTAGGAAATTTTCACAGCATGTATACAGTCAGAATTTAACACTTTCAAAGATTTCCTTTGTCCACTCTCAAAGTAAATTTCTGATTAAATTTTAGATTAAAAAATCTAAGCAATGTATCCAATATTCTACTCCCTAGTAACCTAAATAGTGCACAGCATTCTTTCATGTTAATCTATTCAGAGGTGTGGCACCCAAGAAACAGTGGCCACATGGTGTAGGGACTGAGTCATAAAGAACCTGAGGGGGTTATAGTTCCCTAAAAATAAAGTTGTTTAAATCCAAGAATCAAGTTGTTAAAAGAAAGAAATAGAAAGAAAAATCAAGCACAAGCCCACACACATAAAAGGATCCTGATGTTTTTAGTTTGTTTTTTGGCATTAAGAAGTATAGTGTAGTAGTGGAAAGAACAGAGGATATATAGTCTTCTGTTACAACTACTCAATTAAAAACAAATATTCTGATAAGTGATCTGAGGTTTGAGACAAAAACGATTAACTTTACAAGTACAAGTCTTGAAGCACTGTGGGAAACATCATACAAATGGAGAGGGGGGAGATTTTGTTTTTTAAGACAGTAGCTTGGTTGCTAGACATATGGAAAACTTAGTGAAGGGAAAAATTAATATAAAAGGAAAAACAGCCAGAATGCTTCGTCAGAATGCTAGTTATACTTCTAAGGTAAAATTAACTACTTTTTAAGGAAAGTGCTACCTTTATCAGTATCCATGAACAAATGGTACTGTGAATAAGTTTCCAAATGCATGCTTGGACTTCTAACTCATTTGTTAGCTTACAAGGCTGTGCCTTGATTATATGTGAATTTGGTTTGGATTCCTTCTGTGAAATAGATGGAGTATGTGACATCACATTTACATACTGAAATCTGCTACTGGCACCTGTGAACTGATAGGCATGTTGAAACCAAGGGAAAAGTTGCCAAGCGGGCCTTTAAACATGGGATTTAAAAGCACAGTGACTTTTTACCTAATAATAGTGTCTGAGAGGAAATACCATTTCACTTAGACAAACTTTCCATTCTAAGTTTGTAGACCAGTTAAATGGAAAAAAGAAAGCATATGTGTTTCTTAAGCTACATTTCCAGTCCATATGTTATGAACTCTTTTAAGACCTTGGCCAAACCTCCTTAACTAGGCTTTTCCAGAGGTAAGTCTGTTTACTGTCTGGAAGTAACTATGAGATTAAAATCCATTTAGAAGGACATGCAGTCTAGTGGAAAGCACAACCCAACAAGCAGTGAGAAGGCCAGCCCTCAGCTCCACCATCTCCAGCCAGTTCTGGACACTCACTGCCTCAGCTTTTTCTCAGTAAAAGACGGCCGTGGGGGGAAGGTCTCAAAGGCCTCTCTTAGCTCCAGGCTGCTATGATTTATTAGTAACAGCGGTAGCACTGGAAGAATACTCCAAATAGTATTCTGATTAAGAGAGACTTGAAACCAAAATCCAAAGCTTTCCATGAGTGGAAAACACTGGCAAAACTGGTCTAAATCAGGGAAATATTGAGTATTCCTGAGAAGAAGATTTAATATTTTTAAAGGTTTTAAAAATAGAATAATCTCAATACTGCCAAAACTAATAAAACAGAGGTTATACCTCATTCATAAACTCAAAACAAGCAAAAGTCCTATCGTTTTAAATGACATATAATATTCTCTACATTCTTTCTGAATAATAAGAAAAAATACTGCTATCTAGGTTTCCCTCCTAGACATTCCATTATTTTCCTATTGGTAAACAGTTGCACACTGAACTGGGGGGGACCTATGCTTAACTTGTACTTATTAACAAAGTAGTGGAAGAGACCCAGCAAGAGACTCAGGTAAAGAGTGTAAATAACAAATTCCTCATGGAATCAAGGTTGGCTTTTTTTCCTTGCAAGCAACCAGGATACAAGAATGCAAAAGATTAGATTAATTGTATAAGGCTAACAGAAGACAGAATTAGCAAAGAGAAATGACTTTTCCAGAAGGCATTTTTGAGTTTCCATATGAAATCTTTCCTAACAGCTATGGATGGGCAACTGTGGAAGATGCTGCCTTGAGGCAGTATCCTCTCCCTGGAGTTATTCAAGCAGCGTGGATATGCTCCCTGTTCCAGAATGTTCTGGAACCTTCACCACCAGGAAGAACTCCTGTTTCAAAGTTCTCCATCTCTTACTCTCCAGGGAAGGGCCCAACTGCTATATAAAAGTGGCTGCCTCCACTGCTCAGCAACTGGAATGCTTCCCAACAACTACAGATAATGCTACTGCCTAACACTTGTAGGCAGAAGTCTCCATTTCATATTTTCATTTTACCTCAGTTTTGATTAAAGGCAGTAACTTATCAGTCTAAGAAAAGAGGAGAGACAATGCTTCTCCTGATGCCACTGGGGGCTGATCAGCAGCCCTGAGGCAGGGATATGGAAAAAAGCAGGCCCACTACTGTTCCACTCCCTGCCTTCCCTGCCCTGTGTACCTTCTCCTACTCCTCTCAACTGTCAGTTCTGCTCCTCACACGTGATCCCGTTCCTCATCCCGAACCTCAACTCAGTACTGTGGAAGCCTCTTTTGACGGTGGCACAAGGCATCTGGGAAACCATTATGTGGTGTGCAAAGGAGCCGAGGCCAGTCCTTGCTCCCACTGCCAGGCCACAAGGAACACCACGATGTGTTCTTGGCACCCCATTTTGGATCTCTAACACATTCCTGGTGTTTTACATTTTTTTTTTTTTTTAAGTTCCATAGTTTTTGGTTTCTGCATTTTGGATATATTATCTGCTAAACAGGTTTTTCCGGTCCAGACTGGCAACATAAAGTCCATATAGTTCAAAGATTCTATGGGAAAACACTTAAACTAAAACAATGAGGCTGGGTGCAGTGGCTCACACAGTGGCACACTTTGGGAGGCCAAGACGGGTGGATCACTTAAGGTCAGGAGTTCAAGACCTGCCTGGCCAACATGATGAAACGCCGTCTCTACAAAAATACAAAAAATTAGCCAGGCATGACGGCACATGCCTGTTATCCCAGCTACTTGGAAGGTTGAGGTGGGAGGATCACTTGAATCTGGGATGTGGAGGTTGCAGTGAGCCAAGATGGTGCAACTGTACTCCAGCCTGGGTGACAGAGTGACTCCATCTCAAACAAAAAAACAAAAAACCCAAAAAACAAACAAAACAGAACAATCAATCAACTTAAAAAATAACCTTATCAAAATCTTCATTTCCTATTGACCAGAACAAATATGATTAAGCCTCAAGAAATTGTGAACCCCAAAACAATTTCCCAAGTAGGTGCTATTGTTTGACTTTTGGCTGGAGATAGGTGAGAATAGTGTGTATGGGAAACCTTTGATTACACCAACTCCTACCAAAAGTGGTAGGAAAACACAGCAGTATATGTAGAAATAAAGCAAAGAAAATTCTGTTGGCGGACTGACATTTAAAATATTTTAAAAGCAACATAATTAAAAAACTATGCATGGGAAGAAAAAAATGCTTTGCTTGTAATCCCATTATCCCTCTTGCCAGGTTTGTATATTCTATTTCAATCTTTTTTTCATGTGAATATATGTTTTTATAAATGTCTTTAGTTCTATTGGTCTCAAACAGTAAACTGAGGGTTATGCGTACACAGACATGGTGAAGAATTTTACTTTCAAAGCTCTGGGTACCACACATCTAATGTTAAAGCCCCACACCCCTATTCCTACCCCATAAGTCACAGTATATAAGGTTTACATTGTCTATTTACTAATCTAGGCATTTTATTTTTTAGTTTTTCTATTAATGCACCTGACGTTCAAGTGTTAACTTTACGATCTCATATTTACCTGACAGTAGTTGATGAGGAGTTGTGGGTTTTTTATTTTTGAGTAGGGAAGTGAGGGAGAGAAGAGGATGGGGAGGAAGGTGTGCTCTACTTTAAGAGATTCAGAATTCTGATAAGTGACACTGCCTGGGGTACAGCGGGTGCTTGGTAAATGCCCACTGAATAACTCCAGCAACCTCAAAGAAAGCCAGAAACAGGACCTCAAATGACATTATAATTCTATAGCTTCTTGTTGCCAAGATCAGACAAGGTCAAGGGCAGCTGTGCATCTAGAAGATAGAGCTGTAATGCAAGAATGTTACAGAATAAACTGGAATCAGGGGCCAACTTTGATTTAGCTAAGGACCAAGAGCTGACTTTTCTAGGGAATGAGTATTTTGAAGGTTGAGGCAAAGCTGGGCACTAAACCTTAAGGAGTCAGGAGCCACACAACAGCCCTAAGTCAAAACACATAATGAGTCTAAGTTAGACAGCCAGCCAAGGCACAGAGACAATGTGCCAGGGACAAAGTGATATTGAAAAGGAAGCCCCCAGTAACCTTTACCAGGACCCCATACAGCATTCCCAGGATGACTGGAATACGAAACATCAACCTGCCTGCCAGCAGGGACACCCCACTCCTGCTACAGAACAGCGGTCAGCCACAGTTGGTGATTTCCACCTGGGGCTCTCCAACAGAAGCCACTGGACCCTGTGTTGCTGGCACAATCTCTCACCCTGTACTGCACAAATCTGACCTCACAATCATTTTATTCTCTACCTTCCAGTCCAAGCTACACAGGTGCTTCTTTATGTACAGATGTATACAGGACAGGAATTTGTATACTGGTTAAATAACAAGAAATGACAGAGTATGCTCATGAAGCCACGAGATTTCTGGATAAAACAACTGAGTCCCCCCACATGAGCTGGAGCAGAAGGCAGCACAGAACAGGGAGTTGGGACACATGAGCCCTAGCTCTGGCTCCATTTATATTTGGTAGGTGACTTTGGGCAAGTCACTTAAGCTCTTTACACCTCATTTCCTATGAGGGATGAGTCTAGAATAACATCTGAATTGACACCTCCACAAAGTAGTGTACAGATGGGAGGCTAGGGCTAGCTTTGAAATGGGAATCAGAATAGGATTATTAAAATATAAAAAACTCTTGCCATTCCCAGATCTGTCCTGTAATCTCTTTCCTAGCATTAGTGTGGATTATCACAGGAATATCACACATACCTGACCAGTGCCATCCAGCTACCCAGCGGGCAAATGTTCATGCCACCACTTAGATTTTTGGAGCATATGAGGAATTAAATAATCATCAGGTTAATAACTAATGACAGTAGGACATTCTAGCCCTTGTCTGGTGATTTAAAAAGACATACCACACATAAATGAATATATTAATTAAGTTAATGAATTCATTCTTGATTTTTAAATCCAGGAAAAAGCAGGCCTGTGGAGAGATGTTGAAGCTGATTTTTTGGTTCTGGGAAATTGTAACCAGTTGGGATTTGGAGGGGTAGGTCTTCCCGAGGCTGGGCCAATCCCAGCTGATTATGTAAGTCTTTTGGAGCTCAGCTGCTCTCTGGCACTTGGGCAATGGCGGGCAATGGCAGGCCTGGTGGACTATTTAGGTGACTGTAGCCTGGTGGACTGTTAAGGTCTGCGGAGCCCTCTGCTGTGGTGGTGAGTGGATGCCCTCTTGCTAGGACTCAGTTTCACCAGCGAGCATCTCTAGGATGCATCTATTTTGAATAATTTCATGTTTTTAATTTTTGAAATTTTTGAAGAATATACACATTTCACAGATGACAATTTAAAAATTATGACATGTAAATATGGCAATAAATCTATGCTCTGAAGGTTCTCGTTTGTATCGTTCTGTTTCGTTTGCATTTTAAAAATGCAGCTGAAAACAACCTGGCCCCCCCAAAACAAAACAAACAAACAGAACTCAGTGGGAATTTGAGTAACAAAGAACAGTCTGGACATCAGACAGTTTGGATCAAATACTAGACAATGGAACAGATTAGAAGGAAAAATATACCAATTGTGGAAAAAGTGACCAACTATGAGAGTGAGGTTGGGAAAGGTGGAGAGAAATCAGTTAAGGAAAAATTCCAGATGTTGCCTAAGGAGACAGTGAAGACACTCCTCCTTCAAGGACACTGAACACATTAAGGCAATAGAAAGATTTTGGGAATACGGAGTTAGGTAAGATAATCTGTTTCTGTTTTTAAAATGTTTATTAGCTTTTTCATTATAAAGGTAATACTCATTGCTCGTTATGAAAGTTAAAGGAAAAAGGAAAACACAAGTCATCTATGGTTCTAGTAACCAGAGTTGATCATCAATCAGGCATATTCCTGCCAGGTTTGTTTTTGTTTGTTTCTGAGTGTTTGTAAGTATACAGTTTATGGATTTTTTATGTTTGCTTTTTTTTATTTCACAAAAGATAATATCCCATATTTTAAAATGTCTTTGCAAGCATTTTGTGGGTTCCAAAATATTTCATGGAATAAATATACTCTTTTATTTTACTATTCCCCTTTAACCATTGTAATTGTCTCAAATATTTCTGCTATTATACTTCTGTGATGAACATCTTTGTGCAGTTTAGAAATGTTTCCTGAGACTACATTCCAAAAAGTAAAATTACTATCTGAAAAACAGAGATATTTTTAGAGTTCCCAATGCACATTGCTGAACTGTCTTCCAAAAATCTTTATAAATTTACTCTCACATTAGCTAAGCAATGGTTAAAATTTCATTTCATTGCACTCTTGCCGGAACTGAGTAATGTATATATGCAGGAATTATATCAATTTAAACTTAATATCCAATTTCTGTTTAGTCCTAGACCGATCTACACTAAGACACCATGAAGGAGTATGTGCTCCTATTATTCCTGGGTTTGTGCTCTGCCAAACCCTTCTTTAGCCCTTCACACGTGGCACTGAAGAATATGATGCTGAAGGATATGGAAGACACAGATAATGATGATGATGAGGAGGAGGAGGACAACTCTCTTTTTCCAACAAGAGAGCCAAGAATCCCTTTTTTCCCATTTGATCTGTTTCCAATGTGTCCATTTGGATGTCAGTGCTATTCACGAGTTGTACATTGCTCAGATTTAGGTAAGAATATAAGCCAATTTTATTTTGAAGAATAATAATGCTATTCTGACAATATGAAGGACGGAAAAAGTCTTCACGGAAATTTCAAAAATAATCTCACTGATTGTACAAGATTTTTTTCATTTAAGTTTTCAGGTGGAAAGTACAGCAAACCCCAAAGTACATCCAAACTTATTTTTAAAATTAAGAAAATCAGAGGAAAACTAAGAGAATGTTGTACATAGAACATTTCCTTCTCTTCCCCAGTTAAATCAAAGCATTTAATTTTAATTCCCTTCAGAGAGAATGGACATCACATGCAGCTCTATCTCAGGGTGTTAGCAGGTTGAGACTGTACTTTTGAGTAAAACCCCATGATAACAAAATAAGCTGCGTGTCTAGAACAATGAAACGAGTTACAAAAGCTTGTGAAATCTCTAATCTAGACCTTTTAAAGATAATGCTTTATTTGCTTTTTAACAATTTGGGTTTAAAACTGCCTAAGAAAAAAGTGGATAAAGTCTTTTTAAAATTTATAATTCTTTGCTGAGTATTTTCTTTAATACTTCTAATGAAGGAGCACTCAAGAGCACACCCATGCCGTGTTCAAGGAGGGGACATGATGGCAATGTATATCAAGAGTTGTTGCCCTCAGTTATTTCCAAGAGGGGACAGCTGAGACTGACCCCACTGTGGAGGCCAAGGTCTGGCACATAACTCCCACTCAGGGGCTGATGGCCCATCAGGGTCACTTCATGAGTCTGTATGAGCAGACGTCTTGAAAAGCATTAGACTTGCTTCCTACTGCCATAGCATTCATGGCAAGAGTTAAAGCTTATAATAATCTACTTAATGACAAACTTAATGAAGTTTGTCATTATATGACAAAATGAGAGGCAAACAAAAAGCATTCAGAAAAAGGGGAGACTAATATGAGCTAGACTTACTAGTAAAGTCTAATGAAATAGGCTAGGAAAGAAATGGGTCTTACGCTTTACCTATGGAATTCTCATGAGAAAGAGATTAAGATGCAAGTACTGTTTGAGAAAACTTGTTCATGCAGAATGACTGTGGAAAGAGCAGCAGGAACAAGAAATGCAGAAGCTGAGACAGATGGTGGGTGCGAGAAGAGGTTAGTTAGGGAATATGAGAACGTACTATTGTACTAAACTGCATCTCAGACAAGGAACAACATTATCTACTATGGGTCTGCAGAGTGGATGCATGTTAAAGCACTTTGTAAGTCAAAATTCCAGATAAAAATATGTGTATCTGCTATGACTCCACTAGATGTAAACTGGGTTGGTTCTGGGTAAGATGGCGAATAAGGACACGTTTATCTTTAGTGCAGACCACCCCCACGTGCTAGCCTCCATATGTGCCACGGCAGAGCAGTCATATGCTTCCAACATTTAGACCCTGGATGAGACAATGCATAAAACTGCTCCAGTACACACTTGTCACCAAAGACCTGAGAAGCCCAACCTACCTCATGGCAGGAATCTGGTGTTCCCATCACACAGTTTTCCGAACATTTAGCTTTGAAAAAACTCTAGTAAACAAAATCTACCTGAGGATATCTGTGACGGTCAGACATGCCATCAGCATGCTGCCACAACCACCCTACCTCCCCCAAAACATGACCATAAAGAGGGTCTGGGCCCTTATCACTCTTCCTCCCTCAGGAGATGAAACTTTTCAGAACTTCAGTTTCATCAGGGGCAGGGCAGGAGTAGGTTTGTCAAAATCTGTGTTACCAGGAGGATCCCTTCTGCAGAACCTCCAGTTTCCTATAAGACTTCCACTTCATTTTCTAAAACCAAAATAATTTCCTGTGTTCATAAAAATGGCAAAATTAATCTATTCTAACAAACAGAACTGCCCCTCTACCTTGCTAATTCATCAAGTTAACTCCCCTTCTTCTTCCCATATAGAGTTAAATTTCTTGAGTGTCAGTTTGATTTATTATTATTATTATTATTATTTTTGTTTTTTGAGACAGAGTCTTGCTGTCGCCCAGGCTGGAGTGTAGTGGCGCGATCTCAGCTCACTGCAAGCTCCGCCTCCCAGGTTCACGCCATTCTCCTGCCTCAGCCTCCCGAGTAGCTGGGACTATAGATGCCTGCCACCACGCCCGGCTAATTTTTTTGTATTTTTTAGTAGAGATGGGGTTTCACCGTGTTAGCCATGATGGTCTTGATCTCCTGACCTGGTGATTTGCCTGCCTCGGCCTCTGAAAGTGCTGGGATTACAGGCGTGAGCCACGGCGCCCGGCCTGTTTTATTATTATTATTTTTTTTGAGACAGAGTCTCCCTCTGTCACCCAGGTTGGAGTGCAGTGGCACTATCTTGGCTCGCTGCAACCTCTGCCTCCTGGGTTTAAGCAATTCTCCTGCCTCAGCCTCCCGAGTAGCTGGGACTACAGGCATGTGTAACAAGGCCCAGCTAATTTTTGTATTTTTAGTAGAGACGCGGTTTCACCATGTTGGTCAGGCTGGTCTTACAACTCCTGACCTCAAGTGATCCACCCACCTTGGCCTCCCAAAGTGCTGGGATTACAGGCGTAAGCCACCACGCCTGGCCAATTTTAAAGTATGGAAAGGAAAAGAACACAGAGCTGTAGGATAGAATGTTGATATTCAAATACTAGATTTTCAATTCTTCAATTTTTGGCTATTAAATGACTATACTTCAGGAGTAAGGACGGTTCTATCAAAAGTGTACTGACATCCAGGCCAAGGCAGGAGGATAACTTGAGTCCAGGAGTTCCAGACTAGCCTGGCCAACGTGACAAAACGCTGTATCTACTAAAAATACAACAATTAGCCAGGCATGGTGGGACACATCCTAGCTACTCGGGAGGCTAAGACAGGAGAATTACTAGAATCCAGGAGGCGGAGGTTGCAGTGAGTTGAGATGGTGCCACTGCACTCCAGCCAGGGCGACAGAGCAAGACTGTCCCAAGGAAAAAAAAAAAGAATTATGTATGAATCAGCATGTAGAAATCAAAGAATTTACAACTAATTAGAGGAATTAATTAAAGGAAATGGGTGGCAAAGTTTTTGGTAATATACATGAAAAAAATCTAATTTTTCTATTTTCTAAACACAACTTTCTAAGGCTTCTTAAAATGATCAAGACCTGGCCGGGTGCAGGGGCTCACAACTGTAATCCCAGCACTTTGGGAGGCCCAGTCGGGCGGATTGTGAGGTCAGGAGTCTGAGACCAGCCTGACCAACATAGTGAAACCCTGTCTCTACTAAAAATACAAAAATTTGTATTTTTGTGGTGGTAGCACACGCCTGTAATCCCAGCTACTCAGGAGGCTGAGGCAGGAGAACTGCTCAAACCCGGGAGATGGAGGTTGCAGTGAGCCGAGATCACATCACTGCACTCCAACCTGGGCAACAGAGTGAGACTTCATCTCAAAAAAAAAAAAAAAAAAAAAGAAAGAAAGAAGGAAAAATTATCAAGACCCATATGCTCCAATTTAGCACTGTAACAGCCTGAAAATTTGCAAAGAAAGCTAATATTCCTCAGCCAAAGGTACATCAACAGAAGATGCACCTCAGTGCTTGATCACCTTCTCACAGCCACCAGGGCAGCTCCAATTTATCTCCTTTTATTCCACCTTAGAAGGGGTGAGTGGTGACAGCTATACCAATCTAGACACCTTGTAAAAATTAGTAAGTTACTCAAAAAGGTCCTGAGGTCTTCCCCCAAAACAATGTTTTTTTTTGTCATCTGTTATGACTGTTAAGTTATATGTAACTTGATGATAATCATGGGTTTAAAAAAATGTGTTTCTACCATATTAGTAATCTCATCTTCAGCATGATTCTCTACTATATAATATGTTTGTTTCTTTCTAAGGTTTGACCTCAGTCCCAGCCAACATTCCATTTGATACTCGAATGGTTGATCTTCAAAACAATAAAATTAAGGAAATCAAAGAAAATGATTTTAAAGGACTCACTTCGCTTTATGTAAGAATATATCCTCATACTTTCAAAGATTTAAGTGAAAACTCTTTGCTATAATGATTAATTATATCATCTTTGCTATAATGATTAATTATACTATGTTAGCATAAACAAGTATTATTTTTCTGTATGTAAAGAATGACAAAAATCCCTGCATTCAACAGGAAACTTACAGATTTCATTCAATTAATAGTCTAATTCAATGGATGCTAATTAAATAATAGCCATGTAAAAGGCAGTGGGCTGAGCTTAATGGTCCTCAAATAAGCTTACAATCTATTCAGGTAGTAACGGTCACTATACATTAAAATGAACAAGAAAACAATTACTTACAGCAATCATTAGCAAACAGTGTAAGAAGTCTCTACCCAAACGTGTGAAGACACCACAAATCTCTAACAGCAGCACACAGAATATATCTGATTGATTAATATATACACGTATGGCTTCTTTATTGGATCTTTAAAGAGGAAAAGAATTTTTTCTTTACTATATTAGTATCATTTTAATATTCTAGGATTTAAAAGATTACTACTTCCACGTTTAACATTTTGGGCTGGGTGTCATGGCTCATGCCTATAATCCCAGCACTTTGGGAGGCTGAGGCGGGTGGATCACTTGAGCCCAAGAGTTCGATCAGCCTGGGTAACATAACAAGACTCCACCTCTTTAAAAAATATAAAATTAGTTGGCATGGTGGTGGTGCATGTAGTCTTAACTGGGAGGTAGAGGTTGCAGTGAGCTGTGACTATGCCACTGCACTCCATCCAGCCTGGGTGACACCGTAAGACCCTGTCTCGAAAACAAAAATAAACCAAAAAACCATTTTGAAGTTTCTAGATTTTAGCAAGTAAAATTTCTGACTTAGCCTGAAATTGGGTTTGGAGGAGCGCCTCATTTCCCCCTGCCACAGCTGTGGAAGTATTACCACCTCCCCTCAGCACAGCTCCTGCCTCGCTGACTCCGGCGTGGTGTTAAGAGGAAGAGCTCTGGTTCTGTATCATCTGAGGTGGTAAGCCAGGCCTGGCTATTCCAGGCCATTTCCCCACACTCTCAGGCTATGCTGGAGAAAGCAAATTTAAAGTCTGTCATCTCTAGGTAAGCTAAAACTAAGAGAACAGGGTAGAAAATACCATAACCATACTAGCCCTTTGCTACCATGCAGGCCTGGCTCTGTTCCTGTGGCTGAGAGATGAGGGGTCACCAAGCCTCCCTGTCACCCTGGGTCAGTGCAGTGGACCCTCTGGCCCATCCCTTCCTCCATGTCACCCTGGGATCGAGGCATGTATGCTGATCATACTTAAGGCAGACTGAGGGATGCTCAATCCTCGCATCAAGCCTCCCTGCAAAATGCAGTTCTCACACTGCACTGTCAGGTAGCCAACACCTTGTCTGCTCTTTTCACTTTCAAAGTGTGCAGGCAGCTCAGATCTGATAAGGCTCCATATCAATATAAAAGAGCAACTAGAAGAGTGTATATTTATAAGTTAGGTCTCACTAAAACACTAAGACAATCAGAAATGACACAACGGATTCCACTGAGGATTCACCCAGTCCACTCACTAACTTCAGGCCACACAATCTTTGGGAGAATGGCAAGGCCATTATTCTACCATCAGAAGTTGGAAATACAGCCTGTTGATGTGTTTACCACTTCTTCAACCCCTTTTCAGCTTAGATAACCACAAGAATAATAACTAATGGCATATTTAATACTGGGGATATGAAAGTTTTAAATCTGTCTTATCATTATTTTATTACATTTTAGGAGCATTCCAGGGACTTAGCCCATATGTATTCTTGTTATTCACCAGGAAATGAGAAACTAAAGGGTATCAGGATCTTTCTTAGACCTACTTGATTTTCTTTGAGAAATGCACGTCAGGTATAGAGCAATGGTGGGGAAGCCCCCAGCTGTTAAGTAGTATTACTGCCAAGCTACTATTAGCAGACTGACCCGACTGACCGGGTGTACTAATGTAAATCACTTTTTAAAGTACTTTAAAAATATATATATAAAAGTATAAAAGAAGAATAAAATGCTTTATACTTGAATTGTGGGTATACCATATAATTACAAAACTTTTATATAATTATAATATCACCTTATATGTGTCTTTTAAGAGACTCAAACTATATTTTAGACATTCTACAAATTCTCTGTGTTATGTTTTAGCTGCTTATTTGGCACTCAGGTTCTTACACAAAGGATGATACAGTCAGAGCAAAATCACTGAACACACACACAGCCCTCCCAGCTCACTTCCAGCCATTATCAGACACATGTGGCATGAATCACTGTCCTACTACTGAATGGCTAGGCTCTTCTCATCTTCTGTCCTTACACTGTTTGTTAATGATGAATTGGAGGCTCTGTGATCACCAAGTCGGCACTGAGAGTGCAGTTTAACTGGATCACTTAGTCAGCTCACCATGCAGGGCAGCCCACCGTGTGGCGTGGCTCTTACTAGTCCTGCGCAAAACCTCTTACACAGTTTTGTATTACTTTTCCTTCCTTTTACACAGTTCCAACAACTGCATGTTTTAATCAGGAAAAACAAACTAACAAAAGCCCAATGCACTAGACTTGGATCTCATTGACGCACAGGTTCACTTTGTGGTGGGGTCTCTCTAACCCTCACTTGTTGGGTGGCATAGGCAAGTCACCTTTCTTCACTTTATGCATTTCCTCTTCACTAAAAGGAGAGTAATAATTCCAGCTAAATTTACCTCATGGAGTCAAGAGAGGATTCTCAAACCATCTTGATGATCCACCAAGTTGTTAAATTCCCCTCGCCTCATTTTTCAGTGTAACCAAAGGAAAAGAGAAGATACTCTTAGTTGGCATCACACACTCCGAAACGAGGATATTTTACCAGTTGGTAACAAAATGTAGTTTCACCTCTTCTCCTAGGCTTACCCTTTCTTGGTGAAACTTTTAGCAATAGTGATCTATCTGGAATTTCCGGAGGGTGAGAAAAGGAAAGCACAAAGGGCCAAGAGTGAGATGAGGAAACGTGCAGATAAAAGGAGTTTACTGAGCAACCAAAATGTGTATTTCTGCCATGGAAAAACAACAACAATGTGAGTAATACCAGTGAGGCATATTAAACCAGTCCGGAAACAAACGGAGATTTTTGTGAAATGAATTTGAGAACAAAATCATAAAATGAATGAATCTAGAGCTGCTCCTTGAGAAAATCAGATGACCTGGATTGGTAAAGAGGGACAGAAAGGTCCTGAAGACGCTCAGTGACCTGTCATCATTCTTGGTAAACACAGAAAATTCTCTCTGAATAATCTGGCAATGAGTAAAGAACTGAGCTATGTTCATTTTGCAACGCAAATCGTTATCAGTGTTACCAACATGTCCCAGTTTGCCTAGGACATTCCCAGTTTTGGTTCTGAAATCCCCACATCCCATAATGTCATGATCTGGGCAGACTGAGGTGGCTGGTCACCCAAGCAGCCACGCACCCTTGGACATGTTGCAAAGGACTTGGTAGCAGAGAGCACACTCACATTGGTACGAGCTCTTTTTACTCTCTGGAGTTACTAGACCCCCTCTGGAGGATGCTGTCTTATTGCCCTGAGAAATATCCAGAAAACTGATAAAAGATTGAGTCATTTCTCAGGATCCATTACTATCTCCCCAATATGTAAAATATGCCAGAATGCCAAGAGTACTTTGTAGGAGTTTTTTCCTTTCAGGTCTCTGTTCTGGGAGAAATGGTAAACATTAGTAAATATGCAGGAAGTGAGGTTTCCAAAGTAGACAAAATCATGCCAAAGTATATTTGGTGTGCACTAAACATAGTTTTGTAGAGTAAATAGATTTTAAGATAAGATAAAGATAGTATTGTTGGTCACTTCCCTGAAGGGAAATAGGAGGCTGAGTAGAGGCTGAAGCCTTAACCATATGAATGTATTATCTATTCAAATATTTAAAAGATGCACTTCTATCTAAACCAATGGCACAACATTAATTAGTATAGCTCTGCACTTTTCTAACTCATTAGTAAAAATTTTTTTAAAGCTTAGATTGGGCTGGGAAATTTTTTACATGGGTGATCTAGTACATCAATGATATAAATTATACTGATTTTCATGATTGGCTAATCACTGTAGAATACTGGTAAATCAAATCCATTTCCTAATATTGTGTAACTTTCTATGCTTGATCAAGGGTCTGATCCTGAACAACAACAAGCTAACAAAGATTCACCCAAAAGCCTTTCTAACCACAAAGAAGTTGCGAAGGCTATATTTGTCCCACAATCAACTAAGTGAAATACCACTTAATCTTCCCAAATCATTAGCAGAACTCAGAATTCATGAAAATAAAGTTAAGAAAATACAAAAGGACACATTCAAAGGAATGAATGCTTTACATGTTTTAGGTAAGTTTTTCAAATGAATGGGACATCTTGAAATTATAACAAACAGATGTAGAACACTTTATTGCCACTATTAAGAATAATTTCCAAAATTAATTTTTGAATATAATAATCTTTGCCTAGATAAGCCATTTATAAATCAGTTAAAATGTCCAACAAAATTTTTAGCACTTAAAGAAAATATGACCTTTGTAATACTGTCTCTCTTTCCCTCAAGAACCTCCTTTGAGGCCAGGCTTGGTGGCTCATGCCTGTAATCCCAGCACTTTGGGAGGCCAAGGCGGGCGGATCACCTGAGGTCAGGAGTTTGAGACTAGCGTGGCCAACATGGTAAAACCCCGTCTCTACTAAAAATACACAAATTAGCCAGGCATGATGATGTGCGCCTGTAATCTCAGCTACTCGGGAGGCTGAGGCAGGAGAATTGCTTGAACCCAGGAGGCGGAGGTTGCAGTGAGCCGAGATTGTGCCACTGCACTCCAGCCTGGGTGACAGAGCGAAACTCCATCTCAAAAAAAAAAACCTCCTTTGAAAGACTTTGCGTGGTTTCTGTTTCTGACCAGACCCTAATTAATAAAATATAAAGTATTCTTATTTAATTTAAAGGTAGTATTTTTAATGTATTGCATAAGCTACTCAAATATAATATACAAAATTAGTTCGGATATTATTTAGAATGTGCACCTAACATTTGGTTATCTGCTTTAAGATTATCGATGTGAGGAATTTTTTGTCTTATATTTAAAACTCTACCTGATTTTATTTCTAACACCCATCATATAACCATGCCATCTCCCTATAATATCCATTCAAAATTCATAACCAATAATACTAATTCATTTATTCATTTAATTCAACCAAGTGCCTGGCCTCACTTACTGGCATTTTTTCAAAGTTATATTTCTGCTAACAAAACAATAATTTATAATTGACTTACAATTTTAAAAAGTTTAAGACACAAAAATGTACACAGAAAAATATAAGCATTTTGGATTATATGAAGGATGATCTTTTTTGATGCACTATTATAATAACAAAACCTTAATTGTGCTCATGGTTGGAGGACAGTGAAAATGTCACTGATTTGGTAATTCAAAGTGAATAATAGTGAACTTCTCACATATTCCAGTTTACATAATACAAAGCAGTATTTTTCTGTTGCTGACAGAAAGGACAGTAGATAGACAGAAGCAGATATACTGAGTGAGAATGAGCCTAAAGGACGAAGGTCACGCTTCTTGGGATATTCATTCTTGGCATGTGTCTCTCTGCACTGTGAGTTTCCTTTATATACAACCTATGTGTGCTAAGTCATGTCATTCTCCTCCGACAGAAATGAGTGCAAACCCTCTTGATAATAATGGGATAGAGCCAGGGGCATTTGAAGGGGTGACGGTGTTCCATATCAGAATTGCAGAAGCAAAACTGACCTCAGTTCCTAAAGGTTTGTATTTACTTTATCTAAGATACGCTATTTTAAAGTTGTCACCTTTCAGTAACGATTAAATCTAATATTGGAAACTGTGCAGTATACACTATAACTAGAAATCCTCGCACCAGTAAATCTGGTCAATGTAGTCTACACACACATAAAATGCCATATGCAGTGCTTTTTTTTTCCTGACAGAATTAAGCCATAATTTTTTTTTACTCCACTAAGAATAAACACTAAGAAGCAATGAACTTTTAATTTTCCTTCTCTTTCCTGACATTTACTCATTTATACCTGCCATTCTGTGAAGTACCTGTTAGAGGTGGGAATTCTATACGGAAGAAAGCAGAGAAAGATAGATGGGGCAAGAGACCCTGTCCCCAGGCATTTAGCCGCAGTTTGAGGTGGAGCCTATGAGGCCAGACTGGGCAGCCCCTAGCTCTGGCAGGAATGGCATCCAGCTTCTTCCCAGGTATACCGTGAAGATTAATGGACCAATACACAGAAAGGTTTGGGGACACCATCTAGCAGATAGGAAGTGACCACCTGTGACATAATCATTACCAAGATGAGCACTGTGCTTTTTATCATGGCTTTGTGTGACCCAAGGCTAGCACCTCAAGTAGAATGCTCCTTAAGTCTGCCAGATGACCAGTGTTCTAACCCATTACTTCCAAGCTCCCTGTCTGATGATTAGCTGCATAGGATTGCCTTTCTTGGAACTCTTGCTCAAAGTCTTGCTTTCCTTATTCCCAACAAGGGCACATGCTCTCTTTGCTTGATGACTAACTGGGTCAAAAATAACCCCTATGATTAACAACATATTTTTACTTTCCAACAAGTCTGTCTTTCAGTATCCATGAGTTAAAGCAGCAACTTCATCACGACCCCCTCTAATCTACTCAGCTGACCCAGAAGATCAATAAAACAACATACACAGATAATTTAATAAAGACATAGTAAAGCTGTTATTATTAATCAAGAGGTGACCTTTTACTTAGGTCACCTAAAGATCATCTAAAGTAAAAGAGGAAAGATAATTTTTCTATCCAGGAACACAACAGTTTAATTCAGAACTATACAAATCCAAAAAACCATCTTAGTCTAGCTTTAAAGGAGGTGGATGTTTTTCTACAAGAAACCAAAAATGTTACATTTACCTTCCCATTTTAGAAAAACAACAAAAAATGCAAATGCTATCCAATAAGTTAAACATATAAAATCCCTTTCATACGCTGGAAGCTGACATCCAGTAAAGGAGAGTGAAGACAAGGAAAAGAAGAAGGTAGAGGGACGTGAGGAGGGCAGCCTACAGGGCTGGAGGAGGGAGATGCTGTTCCAGGCCGCATCTCCTGGCATGGCCATTCTTTATGTTCACACCAGAAGACTTTCCTACACTGCAAAATTCTCTTTATATTTCAAAGTTTATCTTAAAAGTAAAGGTTTAACTTCTCATGAAGTTTTCAAGATTCTTTAAAAGCCAAAAGGAATCTTTAGAAATTTAAATTGGAATCAAATCTCTCAACTTAAATAACTATTCCTTCAAATCCCTTTGACATTCAGAATTCACCAACCTGTGAAAGCTGACTGCCTGCGTGGCATAATCCAGTCAATATTACCCTCTGTGGCAAGATGAAAGGATGTAGATATTCTGAGGGTTCTCACCAGACCCAAGAAGTTATCATGTAGACAGGAAGAAAATGTCTTCTTTCCTATTCATTCAGGAAGTTCTACTGCATAATGATACTGTGTGGGGGAGAAGGGAGACCTGTTTGAAGACAGGGTGGGAATAGAAATTCCGGTACAAAAGTGTGCTAACATTTGTCAGCAGTTACTGAGCTTCTGCCAAATTCACACCTCTGCTCGTTTACCCCAGAGGCTACACTTCACTCTTCTCTCTGGTTACCCACCTTTCTCATTTCCTAAGGGACACAACAGTTCCCTCAACTTCTACAAGTCCTCTCCCAGAGATTTCTCCCTTCTGACTTTGTACAACCTATTCTAGAATAGGCTGGCACATTGCATCAGCTATTTTTCCAGTGATTTTTGTATGTATGATGGATCTGCTCAATTAGAATATAATGTCTTTGAGGACAGAACCTTTATTTACATACTGGAGGGTCCATATAATCATTCCATAAATACAATTAAGCTCAATTAATCACAATTCAAGAAATTAGAACCTTCTCAGTTTAGAAGAATTATTTTTCTGCTCCCTAATTTATTTATTTTAAAATTCAAAGTAGATTCTGTAATCAAAATAAACTCAGTCATGAAGACTATTGTTGCTATTCATAAGGATGTTTCAATTATCTTCATCAGTCTTTATTGCTAATATAGAAAGGAAATATTTCATCAAGAGTTGAAACAAGGAAAGCATTTTCCAGCTAGCTAACCAGATACTTGGGTTAACAAATAATACTTTGTATATAGGGCTAACAAAATGAGGTTTGATGGAATCTTCTGGTCAGTCCCTTTTACTGCAGCTTCAGTTCATCTGGGGAGAGTGGGGGTCAGGATATGCCCCTGTGAGAAGAGAAGGAATAATTATTCACTGGGCACCTGCCATGTGCGGGGGTACTACAGATACACCTAATTTACACAAAACTACTGCTAACTGAAAGAACAAAGCCAGGCACAGTGGTTCATGCCTGTATTCCCAGCATTTTGGGAGGCTAAGGCAGGCGGATCACTTGAGATCAGGAGTTCAAGACCAGTCTGGCCAACATGATGAAACCCCATCTCTGCTGAAAATGCAAAAATTAGCTGGGTATGGTGGTGCACGCCTGTAGTCCCAGCTACTTGGGAGGCTGAGGCAAGAGAATCAGTTGAACCTGGGAGGCGGAGGCTGCAGTGAGCCAAGACTGTGCTACTACACTCCAGCCTGGGTGATGGAGTGAGACCCTGCCACAAAAAAAAAAAAAGAAAAAAGAAAAAAAGAAAAAGAAGAAAAAGAAAAAAGAAAAGAAAAGGAAGAATAAATACTGCAATGACCTGAACATATCAAATAGAGTAAAAATCCATGTTTATAATCGTGTTTAAAAAAAAACATATAAAAAACCTTAACTGGTCACCTCCGGGCATTGCATGAATTCATTACTTGAAACAATCAAGTTTTGCTGCCTTTTCTATAAAAATAATCTTACAAAGTAACCAAATAATTAATGAAAGAAAATTCTTTAGAGAAGAGTTCCAACTAATAAATCCATAAAGAATGGCTGGGCGCAGTGGCTCAAGCCTGTAATCCCAGCACTTTGGGAGGCCGAGACGGGCGGATCACGAGGTCAGGAGATCGAGACCATCCTGGCTAACACGGTGAAACTCCGTCTCTACTAAAAATACAAAAAACTAGCCGGGCGAGGTGGCGGGCGCCTGTAGTCCCAGCTACTCCGGAGGCTGAGGCAGGAGAATGGCGTAAACCTGGGAGGCGGAGCTTGCAGTGAGCTGAGATCCGGCCACTGCACTCCAGCCTGGGCCACAGGGTGAGACTCTGTCTCAAAAAAAAAAAAAAAAAGAATGATATCAGGAAGTCACCATTTTCCAATTCCTAATGAGAGAACGGATCTAGGCAACAATCGTGCATGAATGCTAAGACCTTCAGGTGGAAAGCTGATTTACTTCTATCTGAATGCATCTCTGGATCTGACTACCAGGGCACAGGAAGAAGTTAAAGGATTCTGATAAATGATATTACATGGAAGCTGTCAGCCAAATCCACAAAAGGAGTGTCTCAAACAAATTAATAATATAGAAATAAATCAACAGAAGAGGGAGAAAAAAGGAGGGAGTATGTTGTACATTAAGAGACATTTCAAGAGCGATAAGAAACAAATGTATTCTGTAAACTTCATTTAATCCTAACTTGAACAAATCAACTATAAAATGACATATTTGAAACAACTGGGGAAACTTTACTATATTAGATGACAGTAAAGAATTTATTAATTTTGTTACATGTGATATTAACAGGGTGGTTATGTTAAAGAAAAAAAAAAAAAAACAAGATGACCTTATCAGTTACAGACATCCAGTTGAAGAATTTATAGATGAAATGACATTATGTATAAGATTTGACTTTAAATACTCCAGCAAAAGAAATGTGGCAAAATAAAAGCAGATAAAGAAGTCAATAAATAATTAATAGAGGAGATGAAACAAGATACGAAAAATGGAGATAACTGTTGAAGCTGAGCATGGTGGTTCATAATACTAGTTTCTATTTTTATGAATGGTTACAACTTTACCATAGTAAGAAGTTAATAGGCCGGGCGCGGTGGCTCAAGCCTATAATCCCAGCACTTTGGGAGGCCGAGGCGGGTGGATCACCTGAGGTCAGGGGTTCGAAACCAGCCTGGCCAACATGGTGAAACCCCATCTCTACTAAAAAATACAAACAATTAGCCAGTTATGGTGGTGCCTACCTATAATCCCAGCTACTCAGGAGGCTGAGGCAGAAGAACTGTTTGAACCCGGGAGATGGAGGTTGCAGTAAGCCGATATCGCAGCACTGCACTCCATCCTGGGCAACAAGAGTGAAACTCGGTCTCAAAAAAAAAAAAAAAAAAAAAAAAAAAGAGCAAGTGCCTAAAAAGTTGCCTAAATCCATAATCTGAAACTTGAAAAGTAAACAAATAGTCAATGAGGCTTGGTTATACTTGACTTAACATACATCTTTCTCTTCTTATTAGGCTTACCACCAACTTTATTGGAGCTTCATTTAGATTACAATAAAATTTCAACAGTGGAACTTGAAGATTTTAAACGATACAAAGAACTACAAAGGTAAAAATTCCCAAAATTTTAACTTAGAACGATACCTCCTGGAGAATGTGCACAGGGACCCTGGTAGAGATCACTGTCTGTTTAGCCAGCTGCTGCTGGGAACTGGAGAGTGTGAAGGGAAAACTGGAAAGAACCACCACTGGCTGGGTGCGGTGGCTCACGCCTGTAATCTCAGCACTTTAGGAGGCCGAGGCGGGTGGATCACAAGGTCAGGAGTTCGAGACCAGCCTGGCCAACATGGTGAAACAAAAATTAGTCAGGCATGGTGGAGGGTGCCTGTAATCCCAGCTACTCGGGAGTCTGAGGCAGGAGAATCATTTGAACCCAGGAGGCAACCCAGGAGGTAGAGCTGGCAGTGAGCCGAGATCGTGCCACTGCACTCCAGCCCGGGCAACAGAGCGAGACTCCATCTCAAAAACAAAAAGAAGAACCAACATTATTACCACCTCTGCTGATAGGGGCAAATCAAGTGAAAAGAAGAAAATGACTTTTCAAATTTCCCTTTTGTTAAATTTAGGTTAAAGAATTTCCTGACAAAACTGGGAGATGGTTGTTACATACTGAAAATAGGTTATTAGGCCGGGCGCGGTGGCTCACGCCTGTAATCCCAGCACTCTGGGAGGCCGAGATGGGCGGATCACAAGGTCAGGAGATCGAGACCATCCTGGCTAACGCGGTGAAACCCCGTCTCTATAAAAATACAAAAAATCAGCCGGGCACGGTGACGGGCGCCTGTAGTCCCAGCTACTCGGGAGGCTGAGGCAGGAGAATGGCGTGAACCTGGAGGCAGAGCTTGTAGTGAGCCGAGATCACGCCACTGCACTCCAGCCTGGGCAACAGAGCAAGACTTCGTCTCAAAAAAAAAAAAAAATGAAAATAGTTTATTAAATAAAGTCGTGAAATATCTTTGTCTGAACATATATATAAATAGGACAGGCTTATATTCTAACTAGTTTGTGGTGTTTTCAGCTAACTCTATCACACCTAACTATCTGTGTAAGACTTGATGCATTTTATGTCATTTTTAGGCTGGGCCTAGGAAACAACAAAATCACAGATATCGAAAATGGGAGTCTTGCTAACATACCACGCGTGAGAGAAATACATTTGGAAAACAATAAACTAAAAAAAATCCCTTCAGGATTACCAGAGTTGAAATACCTCCAGGTAAAACATTCTACTTGTGTTCAGTAGGTATCAGTATTTCCTTTAGTTTTTATAACACCCTTTAGCATACCTCAAGCAAAGACCAAGTAAGCAGCAAGGGTGATGCAAACATAATAACGCTCCAGGTTGCATGAGGTGTTTTAAGAAGTAGGAGAGCTTTAGGAGAATGGTTTCTACATCGGTGTCGCAAGAAAGCTCAGGATCCATTTCCATCTTTTGGTTTCTCCTGTTGAAACTGCTGAGGACATTGTGGCAAAGCCGCTGGCACAGTTAATTTCAGATTTTAGGGCAGGGGTGGCTCTGCAGAGGCAGGACTAGTCAGGAGGACATGGAGCACGGTCACATGTCCTTTTGATCTGGAAACATTTCTCAAGGCACAGCAAGAGGATTAGGCTCCCGGTATTTTCGCTTTCAGTGTGGTGCCAGGATAGACATGTATATGTTTTTTTAAAACATTCCAACCAGAATACAGTATATAACCAATTTAATGTCACCATCTGGAGCATCATGAGTTCCCATTTTGTCGTTTGTTGTTATTCATTATTAGAAATCTCTCCTTCCAATTTGACAACTCTTAACTGGCTGGGAGGGGTCACAGATTTCTTGGAGAATCTAATAAAGATTTAAATCTTCCCAAGAACGAAAGTTTTCATCTTCAAAGAAGCTTGAGAACAAACCTGGGCATCAAGCCACTTTGCCTCTTCTCTCTTTCTTTCCAATGCATCTTTAAACGAGTTTCGTTCACTGTACTCCTTTGAGATACAAACCATCAAAATGAATGTAATATAGGCAGGTGCTAACCTCAAGGTGACAACTTTTGCTTTGACTTTTCCAAATGCTGCATTTGGATGTCTGTTTAGCCAGTGACTACAACTTGAGTCTGTCCTCTCTCAAGCTGCCCCATCCCTGATGTCATTTCTGCTTAATTTGCGCCACAACTCTGCTTCCAGCTTCTGGTCTCTCTTAAATCCACCTATACTCTTGCTAGCATTAATTAAATGAATAGAATTATAACACAAACAGAAGAACACAAGTCATAAGCATACACTTCAGTGAATGCCCACAAAGTAAACACACTGATGTCCAGCAGGTTTTCATTCCCTGTGAGATCAATACTATGGTAAACTATACCTTGCACTGATATTGAGCAGCTGGAGGACTGAACACCAAACTTAAATGTTTTAGCAATGCCTAGAATTTTCAAGATTGGGCTCATATCAGTCTTACTAAGACATAAAGGCAGAATCTAGAGGTAACAACAGCCAGGGAAGATATACCACTTTGGCCAGCAAAAGGCTTCTGCTCTTCAGTATACCAAAACGCTGTCAGTGAAGTAGATTGCTTTTATTTCCCAGAAATCTTACTGTTACCAAAAAAGGCCAAAGAAGGAATTAGAAGGGCTGTTAAAGGGAATGAAGGAATGTTCCTCTATTTACCATACTTTTTGAGTAAGAATTTAACTTGAAAAGACATGTACACGGCCTATAAAATTGTGACTTGTCCACTGGTGTACATAAGATTGATTTCAACTACTGATGCTATATTACAGTTATGCATTTAAGATGTTGATAGATCTTTCTACAAAACAACTTACAAAAATTCTCCTTTGGTCACAGAAAATGCCAGCTAATAATTCTTCACTATCATATTGTGAGCCTAATTCTTGCAGCATTAAATTTCATTCTTCTGATCATTTCTAATGTTTTAAATTCATTATTGTAAATATGGCACTGAAGTAACCATATATATACACACATAAATACATATATTTAAAAAAATATATGTATTATATATATATGTAAATATGTATGTATGCATGCATGCATGTATGTATGTATCTATCTATCTATCGATCTATCCGGAGAGAGACAGAGACAGTGACCCATGTGACCAGGCAGAGCCAGGCACAGTGGATCATGCTTGTAATCCCAGCGTTTTGGGAGGCCAAGGCAGGCGGATCACTTGAGGTCAGAAGTTCAAGACCAGTCTGGCCAACATGATGAAACCCCATCTCTACTAAAAATGCAAAAATTAGCTGGGCATGCTCTGGGCCTTGGCAGGAGTCCTTCCCCAACACTTTTGTGTACAACACATGAGTTTGAGTTGTTATTTTAGGTATTTAACATGCATAAGTGAGTACATCTACTTTACCTGGAAATACATTCAAGCCGATGTAAAACAAACAGAGGAATAAACCCACAAACAAATGGTGACTACAGAGTATCTTCTGTTTACATTTACTGGGTATTTTTAATCCTTTCTTTTTTCCTACTACAACAGATAATCTTCCTTCATTCTAATTCAATTGCAAGAGTGGGAGTAAATGACTTCTGTCCAACAGTGCCAAAGATGAAGAAATCTTTATACAGTGCAATAAGTTTATTCAACAACCCGGTGAAATACTGGGAAATGCAACCTGCAACATTTCGTTGTGTTTTGAGCAGAATGAGTGTTCAGCTTGGGAACTTTGGAATGTAATAATTAGTAATTGGTAATGTCCATTTAATATAAGATTCAAAAATCCTTACATTTGGAATACTTGAACTCTATTAATAATGGTGGTATTATATATACAAGCAAATATCTATTCTCAAGTGGTAAGTCCACTGACATTTTATGACAAGAAATTTCAACAGAATTTTGCCAAACTATTGATACATAAGGGTTAAGAGAGACAAGCATCTACTGCAGTTTCTTTTTGTGTACAAATGATCTAACATAAATCTCATGCTTGACCATTCCTTTCTTCATAACAAAAAAGTAAGACATTCAGTATTTAACACTTTGTTATCAAGCATATTTTAAAAAGAACTGTACTGTAAATGGAATGCTTGACTTAGCAAAATTTGAGCTCTTTCATTTGCTGTTAGAAAAACAATTAACAAAGACAGTAATGTGAAGAGTACATTATACTATTCTTATTCTTTAATAACTTGGGTAGTACTGTAATATTTTTAATCATCTTGAAGTATGATTTGATATAATCTTATTGAAAATACCTTATCATATCTTAGCGTCCGTCTTTATGTTTAAAACTAATTTCTTAAAATAAAGCCTTCAGTAAATGTTCATTACCAACTTGATAGATGCTACTCATAAGAGCTGGTTTGGGGCTATAGCAAATGCTTTTTTTTAATTATTATAACCTGATTTAAAAATCTCTGTAAAAATGTGTAGTGTTTATATAAAATCTGTAACCTGCATTTTAATGATCAGCTGTTATAAGCTTGTAATAGTATGAAAATTGTTAGGCTATATAACATTGCCACTTCAACTCTAAGGAATATTTTTGAGATATCCCTTTGGAAGATCTTGCTTGGAAGAGCCTGGACACTAACAATTCTACACCAAATTGTCTCTTCAAATACGTATGGACTGGATAACTCTGAGAAACACATATAGTATAATAGAATAAGCAGAACATCAAATTAAACAGACAGAAACTGAAAGCTCTATATAAATGCCCAGAGTTCTTTATGTATTTCTTATTGGCATTCAACAGAAGTAAAATCAGAAAACAGGGAAATTTTCATTAAAAATATTGGTTTGAAATAAAATATTTGTGCTTTGATCTTATTTTTCTTCACTCACCCAGCAACATAAACTATTCTTCAGAAAACTCTAATCTATATATAACATTTTTAGAGCAGTATTAATATAAATTATTATTATTTTTTGTTTTGTTTTGAGATGGAATCTCGCCCTGTATGTAGCCCAGGCTGGATGGAGTGCAGTGGCCTGATCTCGGCTCACTGCAACCTCCGCCTCCCAGGTTCAAGTGATTCTCCTGCCCCAGCCTCCCAAGTAGCTGGGATTACAGGCACGTGCCACCATGCCCAGCTAATTTTTTGTATCTTTAGCAGAGACGGGGTTTCAGCACGCTGGCCAGGCTAGTCTCGAATTCCTGACCTCGTGATCTGCCTGCCTCTGCCTCCCAAAGTGCTGGGATTACAGGCGTGAGCCACTGAGCCTGGCCTAATGTAAATTCTTAATAACAATACCAAAATACACCGTGTAATTCCCATGCTATGAAAGATAATCACCTTTATATTAAACTACCTCAAAAACAAGATTTTAAATAATTTGGGGGCGAGGGGGAAAGAATAACATTACAGATACACAAGAGATGGAGAGTTTGGATTTCGAGATTAAGAATGGGTAAATATACTCTTGAGTGGAGTTACTCAATTTTGGCTCCCTTGACATTTTGGTCATGCTTTGTGGTCATTCATTTTGTGGTCATTCATTTTGGTCATTCTTTGTGGCAGGGGCTGCCCTGTACATCTTTTAGTAGCACCTTGGTCTCTACACACTAGATGGCAGTAACACCTGCATCCCCTGGCCCCCACAGGTTTTTGTTTTTTATTTCGTTAAGAGACAGAGTCTTGCTCTGTTGCCCAGGCTACAGTGCAGCAGTGTGATCACAGCTTACTGTAGCCACAAACTCCTAGGCTTAAGCAATCCTCCTGCTTCAGGCTTCCAAATAGCTGGGACTACAAGTGTATACCACTGTGCTCAGCTAAGTTTTTGTGGAGACAGGGTCTCACTTTGTTGCCCAGGCTGATGTTGAACTCCTGGCTTCAAGTAATCCTCCAAGCCTTAGCCTCCTAAAGTATTAGGATTACAGGCGTGAGCCACTGCGCCCATCCACCCCCTACCTCTCCTCTACAGTTTTGACAATCAATTTCTCCAGATATTGACAAATGTCACTGAGGGGAGTGGTGGAAGGTAGGGCAAAATCTCAGCAGGTTGCAAACAACAGCTTTACAGGAAAGTTAGTCAACTTCTAAAATGACATATCTGGAAACCTAGAACAAAACTGCTACTTTTTTAAGCAAAAAACGGGGGAAGATCATGGTATGAGTAGAGGGATGGTGACAGTATGATTTTAATAATAAAGGTTAACCACCAGTAGTGCCACAACCAGTAGTGCCCAGGGTTGCAGAACTTTGACTTGGAAATCCAGTTCCATTTATAGTCTTGGGCAAGTCACCACCTCTTTGAGCCTGCTTCCTCACCTATAAAGGGTAGGGGTGACAACACTGAATAAGGGTGCTATGAAGAATAAATGATAAAAATATATATGCAATGCTTTGTAAATCATAAACATTTACAAAGAAAAATAAAAGATCATGAAGTCCTTAAAGACAAAAGAAAACAATACTATAATAATCACACAAAAATTAAAATATTCTCAAGTTTCAATTGTTTATAAACGAAATAAACTTTTCTACAATGTAACAAAAAATTGTGATATCATGGCACTTATAAGAACATATGTAAAAGTAAAAAATGTTTATTGACATTGAAAAAACCCAACATCTTGAAATTAATCATTAAAATCATAAAGTAAATACTAAGGTTAGAATAAAAAACAGATTTATGTATGATCTGAATAGTGCAGCTTAAAGTAGCTAAGTCAATCTTTTTATAAAAAGAAACGACAAAACCAAAATTTTAAAATACTGGAAATGATTCTTGAAATCCCTGCAATTAATTTACTGAGGTTTATGTTTGTATTTTCCATCTTACAGCTGTTAGCCATTTTTGGTTTTAAGTTTGCAAAAAACAAATCACTAATAAAAATCATAAACAACCAAAATTGCATTAACATTTACTGCCACAAACACATTTTATGGTGAATACAAAATATTACCCACTGGAAAAATCCATTAAAGACTGAAAACAAGGGACTTACTATTTACTGGGTTTATGACGGACTAAATTACTGAAGTGATTTTCTTTATCATGAGGTATTTAGAACTCACTAAGACAAAAACTTTTTTTTTTTTTTTCTGAGCTGAAGTCTCTCCACAAATTGTCCAGGCTGGTCTCAAACTCTTGGGCTGAAGTGACCTTCCTGCCTCAGACTCCAGAGTGGGTGGGATTACAGGCATGAGCCACCACACCCAGCATTCCAAAAGCTTTTTTTAAAAAATTTCAATTTTGTTCTCCCTTAAGCTGCCATACTATTTCTCTTTCATTCACAATTCCATTACTTTTTGAAAGAATTGCCTTACCTCAGTATTACCTTTCTACTCACATGAACCTTAATCTGTTGCAGCTGACCTAACAATTCTCCTGAATCTATTTTACCAAAATTATCTTAAACAAATAACATTAAACAACAATAGCTGATTTTATTAGTCCATTCTCGAACTGCTATAAAGAAATACCGGACACTGGGTAATTTATAAAGAAACAATGTTTAACTAGCTCATGGTTCTGCAGGCTGAATAGGAAGCATGGTGGAGTCTGCTTCTGGGGAGGCCTCAGGAAGCTTCCAATGATGGTGGAAGGAGAAGGGGGAGCAGCATTACACATGGCTGGAGAAAGGGGAGGTGCCACACACTTTCAAACGACCACATCTCATGAGAACTCACTCACTATCATCAGAACTGCTCCAAGGGGAAAATCCGCCCCGATGATCCAATCACCTCCCACCAGGCCCCACCTCCAACATTGGAGATTAAAATTTGACATGAGATTTGGGTGGGGACAGATCCAAACCATATCACTGATGTTTAAAGAACATTTTCAGACATTCTTACAAATGCCTTACTTTTAATCCTTACAATAACCCTATGAGGTACTTTTACTTATATCTGTTTTTTTAGGTGTAGGAGCTAAGGAAATTAAATCACTTGTGGCAAATCTGGGATTTGAATACAGCAGTCTAGTTCCATGCTTTTAACTATGATGACACACTATTTTTCTTGAAAATCTCTGTTCACTTTGAAATCGCCTTCGCAAATATATCAATGAGAAAATTATGACAGTAAAAAAGATCTGAGCTAACCCAGCCTCCATCTTCCCTTTCCTTAAATTATTACTGTGCTATTGGGCTGAGCTAACTTTGGAAGACATTTAGGCTATAGTTTAAATGATAACAGACCTTGCCCAAAACTCATCTTCTTTTGTAAAGCCAATGAAAGGCCATGAACTTGGGGAAGAGAGGAGACTGATTCTGCTAAGGTGTAGACATAGATTGTCAGCCATTCCTGCAAATAATATAACTATTGTGGACTGGCTTTTTGAGATACCTTTCCAGGTGTTTTTGCATGGCTGACAACTATGGCTTCACCTGGACCTTCCAATCCCACTCCTGCGGCCCCATCCAGAAGCAATTCAGCCCACAGGAGAACAGCTTACACCTGACTAGAGATGAAATCCTACGATTTGCCCCAACCAACCTGCCACAAGCCTTGCCTCCCTGACCACTTCCCCAAAACTGCCTTTGAAAAACCCCTAACCCTCAGGAGTTCGAAACCAGCCTGGCCAAAATGGTGAAACCTCATCTCTACCAAAAATACAAAAAATTAGCTGGGTATAGTGGTGGGCACCTGTAATCCCAGCTACTTGGGAGGCTGAGGCAGGAGAATCGCTTGAACCTGGGAGGCGGAGGCTGCAGTGAGCAGAGATTGTGCCACTACACACCAGCTCCTGGGTGACAGAGCAAGACTCTGTCTCAAAAAAAAAAAAAAAAAAAGAAAAGAAAAGAAAAAAAGAAAGAAAGAAAAAAAAAAAAACCCCTAACCCACAAGATGATTTGCGTACTAACTCCATCTCCCATGCACTGTGGCCAGCCTTGTGTCTACTGAACTCTTTACTACAATGCTGTGGTCTTCATTTGTGCAGCTGGCTGGAAGAAACCCTTGGGCGATTACAACTTTGGTAACACACATTATGCTTTTCTGGTTGTCCTTTAGTGGCTAGTGTTCCCCAATATCCTTCACTTGGTCTCTTCTCTCTATTTCCTAACAATTTCATCCATTGTAATCATTACCTTTAGGGTGGGTCCTTCAAAATCCACATCTCAAACACTTACCTCATTCACAAGTAGCAAATTTTCAGAAGCAAACTTAAACATCTGGTGGCATAAAATGCAATCAAAATGAACATCATAAATAATTTCCTTCAAACTCTTACGGTCCCTATGAACTCTGTTTTTCCTCCTAGCTGTGCAGGTTCTAAACTTCTAGGAGTTACTCAGCTGATTTCTAATCTTCCTGTATCTCTACGGACAAGCAGGTGCCAGGTCCTGCCCTACCTTCTCATGCTTCTTGCATCCATTCCTTCCTTTTTATCCTCAGTCACTGTATCACAATCACATTCTTATTGGAATATGTGAAAGGAAAATAAAATCTCCGGACCCCAAATTCACTATGTCTGGGGTCTACAACCCTAGGGTCACGGACCATAACTGGTACGAGCTGGAATACACAGCAGGAGGTGAGCAGTGGGCAAGTGAGTGAAGCTTCATCTGTATCTACAGCCACTTCCCATTGCTTGTGTTACTGCCTGAGCTCCACCTCCTGTCAAATCAGCAGTGGCATTAGATTCTCATATGAGCGAAAACCCTATTATGAACTGCATATGTGAGAGATCTAGGTTGTATACTCCTTATGAGAATCTACTGTCTGATGACCTGTCACTGTCTCCCATCACCCCCAGGTGGGACCATCTAGTTGCAGGAAAACAAGCTTAGGGTTCCTATTAATTCTACATTATGGTGATCTGTATAATTATTTCATTATATATTACAATGTAATAATAATAGAAACAAAGTGCACAATAAATGTAATGCAACTGAATCACCCTGAAACCATTCCCTCTTCCCTCATGCCCATCTGTGGAAAAATTGTATTCCACAAAACTGGTCCCTGGTGCCAAAAAGTTTGGGGTCCGCTACAGTATGTTAAAGAGGAAAAGTTAAGCTCGAAGCTGAGTCATGCAAGAAACTCATTCCTTTGTTTTGAAACATTTAGAAGGCCAGATGTCCCCACAGGTAGCTACTCTGTTTACTTTATCTTATGTAAAGTGCTGATTTACTGAGCTGAGATGAATACATAGTTGACTACTATTTCAGCCCTCCCTTTTTCCTTCCTCTCTTCATTCCTTTTTTTCTCTTTCTTTCTCTCCCTCCCTCTTTCTCTCTCTGTTTTTCTTTTTCTTTTTCTTTTTTAAGACACAGAGTCCCACTATGTTGCCCAGCTTGGTCTGTTCTTTCATATTCTCCAGAGGATTTTAGATATCTTGGTTGCAAGGACTTTGCATCTTCTCTCTCCCTCCCCAAGGCTAACATGCTGCCTTGGTTCAATATATTTTTCTGAATGAAATCACTGAATGATGCTTATTAATGAAGGAAAAGAAAAAAATTTTATTCACACCTTAGGAACACAATGTGTTTTTATCTGCTATAGTCTTCTTTTTGTAGTGTTCTGATAAGTCTTACACCATTTTTTTTAGAGTTACCCCAGGTTGGTGATAGCTGAGATGCTATTATAAATGATCTTTTAAAGTTTTATTTTCCAATTATGTATTGGTAGTATATGGTTAAAATTGATATTTTTATATTGAAATTATAATCAGTAGTCTTGCTAAATTCACTTATTAATTCTAATAATTTGCTTGTATATTCTTTTGGGATTTCATAAATAAAATTATGTCTACTGTAATTAGAGTTAGTTTTTATTCCTTTTTTCTCTACTTTTGTACCTTTTATTTCTTCTTTTCTGTATCTCACTGCTAGGAGCTCCAGTATAAACCTGAATAGGAGTGATGAAAGTAGACATTCTTGTCTTGTTCTCAATTTTTGGTGAGAAGAGAGTTGAGTATTTCCTCATGTTATGTTAGTGGTATTTTTGTGGATATCCTCTATCAAATTAAGTCAACTTCCTAAAAATTTTCATCATGATAATGATAATGGTGTATTTAATTGTATCATTTTTTTTTTTTTTTTTGAGACAGAGTCTCACACTGTCACTCAGGCTGGTGGAGTGCAGTGGCGCAATCTCGGCTCACCACAAGCTCCACCTCCTGGGTTCACGCCATTCTCCTGCCTCAGCCTCCCAAGTAGCTGGAACCACAGGCACCCGCCACCACGCCTGGCTTTTTTTTGTTTTTTGTATTTTTAGTAGAGATGGGGTTTCACTGTTTTAGCCAGGATGGTCTTGATCTCCTAACCTCATGATCTGCCCACCCTGGCTTCCCAAAGTGCTGGGATTACAGGCGTGAGCCACTGTGCCCGGCCATATCAAATGTTTTTTATTTACTAAGATGTTCATATAATTTTCTTTTATTCTGTTAATATTATGAATCACAATGGGCTTTTTCAAACCAATTTGGAGTTCCTGGTACAAATCCCACTTGATCATAATGGAGTATCTCTTTTTTTCCTTTTTTTTTTTTTTTGAGACAGATTTTAATTCTTGTTGTCCAGACTGGAGTGCAATGGCACGATCTCGGCTCACCGCAACCTCTGCTTCCCAGGTTCAAGTGATTCTCCTGCCTCAGCCTCCCAAGTGGCTGGGATTACAGGCATGTGCCACCATGTTCGGCTAATTTTTAAATTTTTAGTAGAGATGGGTTTTCTCCATGTTGGTGTGGCTGGTCTCGAACGCCTGACCTCTAGAGGTTTGCCCACCTTGGCCTCCCAAAGTGCTAGGATTATAGGTGTGAGCCACTGTGCCCGGCCTCATTTTTATATATATATAAATTTTAACTTATAATGTTTTATTTACTATTTGTGGTTTACTGGCCTACAATTTTATTTTCTTGTGATGCTCTTGCCAAATTTTGGTGTAGGGGTTATTTTGGCCTTAGAAAGAATACCTCCCTCTACTTTTTAAAACATTAACTACAATACAATTACCATACCAAAAAATAATTGACAATATTTCCTTATATCATCAAACTCAGCAAATGTTCAACTTGCCAACTATTCCACAATTTTTAAACTCGTCTGTCTGTTTGAGTCAGTATCCAAACAAGGTGCACACAGATGTCATAAGTTGATATATGTTTTAAGTCTTTGTTTTGTTTTGCTTTGTTTCCTAAGAGTCTCACTCTGGCACCCAGGCTGGAGTGCAGTGGTGCGATCTCGGCTCACTGCAACCTCCACCTCCACGGTTCAAGTGATTCTCGTGCCTCAGCCTCCTGAGCAGCTGGGACTACAGGCACGCGCTACCACGCCAGGCTAATTTTTTTATTTTTTGTAGAGGTGGAGTCTTGATATGTTGCTCAGGCTGGTCTTGAACTCCTGGGGTCAAGTGATCCGCCTGCCTCAGCCTCCCAAAGTGTGGGGATTATAGGTGTGAGCAACCACACCTGGTCAATATACCTTTAAGTCTTTTTCAACCTATACATTTCCCCTTCATCCCTTTTTTTCTTCCTTACATTTTATCTGATGGAGAAACCAAGTTGTTTGCCTCACCAGGCATTTCCCACAGTCTAGATTTTGCGGATTGCGTACTTGTGGTGTACTTTAACATATTCCTCTGTCCTCTGCATTTCCTATAAATTAGTAATTGAATCCATATTGTTGACTTCTTATAAATTTTCTATTGACGTTTAATATATGTATAGAAAAGTACATAGATGATAAATATGTAGCTTAATTTTAACAATGTAGTTACATGCCATGTAACATCCAAAAGTATGACTAATAAAAGATGAAACTTCATGCACTTGTTTTTTATTAACCTTTTCTTAAACATACACATAGCTCACATTTATTTCAATGTTTAATATTAGATATGTTTTGTGTCTTTATTAGGAAGTTCGGTGACGATTTTATAACCAGAAATATGCCATAGGAACTTAACACCTGTTTGGTAACAATTAGCCCATGGTAAAATTGGTTTCATTATATGTCATTTCACTTAAGGTCTCAGTTTCAAAGAACCCACTGATGATGATAAGTGAGGACTTACTGAACAGCAGTCTTGGTTTTACCATAGGGGATATGTTTCAAGACATCCCCTGTAGATGCCTGAAACCACAGCAAGTACAAAACCTGATTGTTGTCAACCAAAACACATTTCTGTTCACGTCTTCCACTCACAGATTTAATGCCTTTTTCCTCTTAACTAAATACTTATGCATGAATTGTGATCATAACTTTCTCAGTCTGAGGTGCAACAAGAAAATAAACTAGTTTCTTTTTCCTTCTTCACAATTTTACAGATAGGAGATTTGGTCTTACTACAGATCTTAGCACTCTCACCACAACATTCTTTTTCTTTCCTTATTAAGTTGAGAACCTTTACCTTTTCACTTAAGGGAAGCACTTTATAGATCAAGCTTGTCCAACCCACAGCCATGGCCCACTGCAGCCCAGGATGGCTTCGAATGTGGCCCAACACAAATTCATAAACTTTCTTAAAACATGATGAGTTTTTTGGGGATTTATTTATTTATTTATTTTAACTCATCAGCTATCACTAGTGTTAGTGTGTTTTATGTGTGGCCCATGACAATTCTTATTCTTCCAATGTGGTCCAGGGAAGCCAAAAGATTGGACACCCCTATTATAGATTCTCTTTGACATAAGGGTTACTACAACGTAAGCACTAGGATACCATGACAGGTGATCTAACAACCCTAAGTGACTAACGGGAAGGGAGTGTATATTGTGTGGATATGTTGCACAAAGGTATGATTCATGTCCTGGGCTAGACAGAGCTGGACAACACGGGACTTCATCAGGCTACTCAAAAGAGCATGCAATTTGAAATTTATAAATTATTTCTTTCTGGAATTTTCTATTTAATATTTTTGGACCATGGTTGACCATGGGTAACTAAAATGGGGAAAAGCAAAACTGTGGATAAGGGGAGGCCACTGCAACTATTAATTTGAATAAACATAAGTAACAAATTCTCTATATTCACCACGCTTATCCATACTTACAATCATTTCAATACTTTGAAGACCAAAGAGTTCCTTTCACCCAAATGGTACTTGTAGCAATATTACATAATTCTACAGAAAATATAGAGGGGATCAGACCAATAAGACTCAAGGGCATTCCAAGAATTTTAACATGGGATTGAGAAAGAGGACTAGATATAAAGCGATATCCCATAAAATAGGAAGACAAACAGAAGGTGGCATAGAAAGCCAAAGGAGCCACACAAGTTTAGATGTGGAGCAGCCTCATTGAAACTTCTTCATTTTAAGATTATAAAACTGATTCTCCAGAGAGACAGGTGACTTAAGACCATCAACTCATGAAAAGCTGTGGCCAGGGTCTCCCACAGTCAGCCACTGTGACTTCATAGCTAGTGTGGGCTTGGTGGCGGCGGGGGGGGGGGGGGGTTTCTACAATCTCTGTTTATTTGGAAACACAGAATAGCTTATTGTTTATTTCCCACATATTTTAAAAATATACACATTTTAAATTATTTTTTCCAAAAATAAGCCCATTAAATTTACTGAAAAAAATTACCTAATTTTCACCATAGGAGGGCAGTCTTATTCTAATGAGTTATAGAAGTCTGAAAATAAAGACATCAAAGCCAGGACTACTTTAAAATACTCTTAAACCACTATTAATTATATTTTAAAAATTTTAAAATTTTAAAAATTTAGACAATAACATCTAACTAGAAGAAAAAATAATAACACACAATCTGACTAACAAAAATACTTAGGAAAACAAAAAGACGAAATATCTGAAAACTAGGACAAACAGAATTGTGCTTCATATACAAAAGAATCTAAGTGACTTCACCATACTGGAAAACCTTAATAAGAACAAAGGAACAGCACCACACATTTACTAAGGCCATACCATGTAACAATAACAAATGAAGCAGATTGATTGATTGATTGATTGATTGGTTGACTGAGATGGAGTCTCGCTCTGTCACCCAGGCTGTAGTGCAGTAATGCAACCTCAGCTTTGCAACCTCTGCCTCCCAGGTTCAGGAGATTCTCCCACCTCAGCCTCCCGAGCAGCTGAGATTACAGGCACATGCCACCATGCCCAGTTAACTTTTGTATTTTTAGTAGCGACAGGGTTTCACCATGTTGGCCAGGCTGGCCTTGAACTCCTGACCTCAAGTGATCCACCTGCCTTGGCCTCTCATGGTGCTGGGATTCCAGGCAAGAACCACCACACCCACTCAAAAATGAAGCAATTTAAATGCAATGTTTAAACACTAAGCACTCAATCATCATGAAATCTTATGATGGTAGATGTAGACACACCAATCTCAAAAATTATATGAAAATGCAAAGGACTTAAAACAGTGAAAACAATTTGGAAAAAGAACAACAAAATTAGAGGATGTATACTCCCCAATGGCAAAACTTACTGTAAAACTACCCTAATTAGGAGAGCATGAGACTGGTATAAGGCAGACACACAGATCAATAGAACAGAACTGAAGATCAGAAACAAACCTGCACATTTACAGTTAACTAATTTCTGGCAAAGATATTAAGACAACACGATGGAGAAACAATTGTCTTTTTAACAAATGGTGCTGAGACAATTGGATATTCACATGCAAAAAAGTGAACTTGGATCCTAACCTCACACCACACACAAAAATTAAATCAAAATAGATCATAGACCTAAACATAAGAGATAAAACTTATAAAACTTCTGGAAGAAACAGGAAAAAATATTTCAGACCTTAGGCAAAGAGTTCTTAGACTTGACACCAAAAGCACGAATAATAAAAGACAAAAATTCATAAACTGGTCCCAGTGCAGTGGCTGATGTCTGTAATCCCAGCACTATGGGAAGCTGAGGTGGGAGGATTGCTTGAGCCTAGGAGTTCAAGACCAGACTGGGCAACATAGGGAGATCTCATCTCTACAAACAATAAAAAAATTAGCCAGGTGTGGAGGCACATGCCTGTGGTCTCAGCTACTCGAGATGCTGAGGAGGGAGAATCGCTGGAGGTTGAGGTGGGAGGATCACTTGAGGGGGAGGTTAAAGTTGCAGTAAGTTGTGACTGTGCCATTGCACTCTAGCCTGGGCAACAGAGTGAGACAGTGTCTCCAAAAGATAATTTATAAATTGGACTTTATAAAATTAATATTTATGTGTCAAAAGGCTACTAAGAAGATGAAAAGCCTGGGCACAAGGGCTCATGCCTGTAATCCCAACACTTTGAGAGGCAGAGTGGATCGCTTAAGCCCAGGAATTCAAGATCAGCTTGAGCAACATGGCAAAACCCTCTCTACAAAAAATACAAAAATTAGCTGGGTGTGGTGGCATATGCCTGTGGTCTCAGCTACTCGGGAGGCTGAGGTGGGAGGATTACTTGAGCCCAGGAGGCGGAAGTTTCAGTGAACCAAGAACCTACTACTGCATTCCAGCCTGGGCAACAAAGCAAGCCTCTGTCAAAAAAAAAAAAAAAAGAAAGAAAGAAAAGAAAAAAGAAAAAAAGAAAGAAAAAGACTAATCATACACTAGAAGAAAAATATTACAAGCTATATATTTGATAAAGGACTTATATTCAGGATATAAAAGAACCCTTACAATGTATAATAAGACAAAAACCCAATTAAAAAAAGGCAAATTGGGGGCTGGGTACGGAGGCTTATGCCTGTAATTCCAGCACTTTGGGAGGCCGAGGTGGGTAGATCACTAGGTCAGGAGATCGAGACCATCCTGGCTAACACGGTGAAACCTTGTCTCTACTAAAAATACAAAAAATTAGCCGGGAGTGGTGGCAGGTGCCTGTAGTCTCAGCTACTCAGGAGGCTGAGGCAGGAGAATGGCGTGAACCCAGGAGGCGGAGCTTGCAGTGAGCCGAGATCACGCCACTGCACTCCAGCCTGGGTGACAAAGCGAGACTCTCCCCAAAAAAAAAAAAAAAAAAAGAAAAGAAAAGAAAGGGCAAATTGATTTACAGTTTTAATGTAATTCCTACCAAAATCCCAGCAAGATTTACTTTATTTATTTACTTTTGAGATGGAGTTTTTCTCTTCTTGCCCAGGCGGGATTGCAAAGGCATGAGCTCTGCTCACTGCAACCTCTGCCCCCTGGGTTTGAGTGATTCTCCTGCCTCAGCCTCCTGAGTAGCTGGGATTACAGGCACCTGTCACCATGCCCGGCTAATTTTTTTGTATTTTTAGTAGAGATGGGGTTTCACCATGTTGGCCAGGCTGGTCTTGAACTCCTGTCCTCAAGTGATCCGCCTGCCTCAGCCTCCAAGAGTGCTGGGATTACAAGTGTGAGCCACCACACATGGCCAGATTTCTTTCTTTCTTTTTTTTTTCTTTTTGAGAAGGAGTCTCGCTCTGTCGCCCAGGCTGGAGTGCAGTGGCCAGATCTCAGCTCACTGCAAGCTCCGCCTCCCGGGTTTACGCCATTCTCCTGCCTCAGCCTCCCCAGTAGCTGGGACTACAAGCGCCCACCACCTCGCCCGGCTAGTTTTTTGTATTTTTTAGTAGAGACGGGGTTTCACCGCCCGTCTCGGCCTCCGAAAGTGCTGGGATTACAGGCTTGAGCCACCGCGCCCAGCCCAGATTTCTTATAGACACAGACAAGATCATTCTAAAATTTATGTAGAAAGGCAAAGGAACTAGAATACTCAAAACAATTCTGGAAAAAGAATACAGTGAGAAAAATCATTCTACTTGATTTCAAGACTTATGATACAACTATAGTAATCAAGACTAGGTTGTGTTGTCAGGAAGACAGATATATAAATAAATAGAACTGAAAAAGAAAAGCCAGAAATAGCATTGAGTGCAGACAATTTATTTTTGACATAGGCACCAAAGCAATTACTGAAGGAAAGACAGTCTTTTAAACAAATGGTACCAGAGCAATTGAATATTCATAAGCAAAAAAACCTCTCAAACTCTGTATAAACATTAACTCAAAATGAATCATAAAAGTAAAATGTCAAGCTATACTTTTAGAAAATAACATAGATGAAAATCTTTGAGAGCTAGGACTTTGTAAAGAGTTCTTAGATATGACACCAAAAGCATGATCCAAAAAAGAAAAAAAGAATCAATAAACTGGACTTCACCAAAATTTAAAACTTTTGCTCTGTGAAAGATACTAAGAAGATGAAAAGGCATGCAACAGAATGGAGAAAATCTTTGCAAACTACATATCCTACAAAGGTACACCGAGTTCTAGTATCTATCTAGAACTCATGAAACTCAATAGCAAATGAACAATTCAATGGGAAAACGGGCAAAGGACATGAACAGACATTTCACTAAAGATAATACACAGATAGCAAATAAGCACATGAAAAGATTCTGAACATCATTAGCTACTTGGGAAATGCAAATTAAAACCACAGTAATATATCACTACATACCTATTAGAATGGCTAAAATAAAAATGTGTTAAAACATCAAATGCTAGTGAGGATGTCGAGAAACTGAATCACTCATACACTGTTCGTGGGAATGTAAAATGGTACAGCTGTTCTGGAAAATAGTTTGGCATGTTTTTAAAAACTAAACATGCACTTACCATATGACCCAGCAATTATACTCTGGGCATGTACCCGAGAGAAATGAAGACTCATGTTGACACAAAAACCTGTACATGAATGTATAGAACAACTTTATTAGTATTAGCCCAAACTGGAGGCAGCCTAGATGTTTTTTAAGTGGACAGTTAAACCAACAGTGGTACATCTATTTCATGGAATATCACTCAGTAATAAAAAGGAATAAACCAGTGATACATGCAGCACCTCAAATGAATCCTCAGAGAATTACGTTTAGTGACACATTTCCAAAAGGTTGTATATTGTATGATTCCATTTCTATAACATTTCTGAAATAACAAAACTTGTAAAAATTGAGAAAAGATGAGTGGTTGCCAGGGGCTAAAGATGAAGGGGGAAGAGCAAGAGATTTATGTACCTATAAAAGGGCAACATGTGAAACTCTTGCAGGGATTAAAAATGTTCTGTAATTCTAGTATCTCAACTTCAATATCCTGATTGTAATACTGTACCATAGTTTTGCAAGATGTTATCATTAGGGGAAACTGGGTAAAAGGTACATGGGGTCTTTCTGTATTATTTCTCATAACTGCATGTGACTCAATAATGAAATCAAAATAACATTTTTAATTAAAAAGTAAATGATTGCTGTAGAATCTAAGGTAATAGGAGAAATCAACACCAGGGCCCACTTGAGAATGGTTTTATAAAACGGTCAGACAGTATTTTTAATCACTCTGAACCTTGGGGATTTATAAATAAAACAAAATGAAAAATAAGGGTTATAAAGACAAACCTCTGAATCTTGAAAAAGATGACTATAGATTGCCTGATAAGAGTTTCATCCCTGGACTATGTCTACCAAGCACTGCCAAAACACATCTAAGGTTGTACACAGTGTACAGTATACTTTGTATTTTATTTTTGAGATGGAGTCTCCCTCTGCTGTCCAGGCTGGAATGCAGGGGTGTGATCTTGGCTCACTGCAATCTCCACCTCCCAGGTTCAAGCAATTCTCCTGCCTCAGCCTCCTGAGTAGCTGGGATTACAGGCGTGCACCACCATGCCACACTAATTTTGTATTTTTAATAGAGATGGGGTTTTGCCATGTCAGCCTGGCTGGTCTTGAACTTCTTGAACTCCTGACCTCAGGTGATCTGCCCACTTCAGGCTCCCAAAGTGCTGGGATTACAGGCATTAGCCACCACACCAGGCTCAGAAAACTTTAAAATATTAAGGTTTGAACCGTCTTGCATCTCTGGATGTTTTCCTCCAAATTTAACAATTTCTTTTTTTTTAAGTTTTACTTTTCTGAATGAGATTTTATCCCAATATTTGATTAAAAGATGATTCCTTCTCCGCTGACTTACCTTTGGCAGAAATAATCAGAAATTTGTAAGCCTATATCTGAACTTTATTCCACTGCTCAAGTGTCTATCCTTTTGCCAATACTTATATTTATTTAGATCTTCCTCAATGTTTGCAATTTTCAGCAGGCAATTCTTACACAAACCCTATTAGATGTTAACTAAGTATTTCCATCTCCAATTATTCATTCTTTTTCTCTTTTTTGAGACGAAGTCTCGCCCAGTCGCCCAGGCTGAAGTGCAGGGGCACAATCTCGGCTCACTACAACCTTGGTCTACTGGGTTCAAGCGATTCTTCTGCCTCAGCCTCCCAAGTAGCTGGGACTACAGGTGTGCGCCACCACGCCCAGCTAATTTTTGTATTTTTAGTAGAGATGGGGTTTCACCACATTGGCCAGGTTGGTCTCGAACTCCTGACCATGTGATCCACCGACCTCGGCCTCCCAAAGTGTTGGGATTACAGGGGTGAGCCACCACACCTGGTCTCCAATTATTCATTCTAGTATATAGAAATAACACTGATTTTTGTATACTGACTTCAATCTTTGCAAAGCTAGAATTACTGTGCTTTGGGAATGATATTTAAAGGAAGGTGAGCACAAAGTGTAAGATATGTGTATTTTAAACAGGTGATGTTTAAAAAAATGTATACCTGTTTTTTTTTTTTTTTTTTTAGATGAAGTCTTGCTCTGTCACCCAGGCTGGAGTGTGATGGTACGATCTTGGCTCACTGCAACCTCTGCCTCCTGCATTCAAGTGATTCTCCTGCCTTAGCCTCCCAAGTAGCTGGGATTACAGGCATGCACCACTGAGCCCAGCTAATTTTTGTAGTTTTAGTAGAGTTAGGGTTTTGCCATGTTGACCACACTGGTCTTGAACTTCTGACCTCAAGTGATCCGCCTGCTTCGGCCTCCCAAAGTGCTCAGATTACAGGCCGTGAGCTACCACACCCAGCCGAGGGTACATTTTTGTAATTAAATTTTCATTGTTCTCATAGCAATCATTTATAAAACATTCCAGATGTTTTATAATAATGTTTTATAAATGTATCTCAAACTATATAATCCCTTATTAACTTATAGAAGGTAATCTTTCTGCTTAATGTACCTTTTCCCCACATTAGAGAAGAAAAAAAGGTATCAGGCTGCTTTACAAAAAAACCAATGTAATTAGGGAGACTCACTGTCTGTACCAAGTACCAGTCCAACAGAAAAGTGATTGTGGGAGGAACTCACTCCTCCTTCCTTGTTATGGTTTTAATGTTTGTCTCCTCCAAAAATCATGTTGAAACCTCACTGCCATCATAACAGTATTAGGAGGGGGAACTTTAAGGAGTATTCAGGTTATCTGGTGCTGTTATTACAGGAGTGGAACCCCCCCTCTTGCCTCTCTGACCCAGCAAGAAGTCCCTTGCCAAATGCTGGTGCCTTGATCTTGGACTTCGCAATCTCCAGAACTGTGAGGAAATAAATTCCTGATCATTATAGATTATTCAGTGTGTGGTATTCTGTTATAGTAGCAAAAGAGGACCTAAGGCACTCCCCAAATGCCTTTTTGCTTTGTGGTATCTCAGGGTATCTTTTTTATTTAATCGAAGAAAAAATAAATCAATACCATGAAAGATTCAAGTCCAAAAGTTTTTTGTATCTTTTTCCTGCCCTTTCCTACAATTATCTAATACGATAGATTATGTATTCCCCAAACTAAAGGGTCTACTTCTATCTGCACCTCCTCAACAACAAAAATATTTCCCAATGATTTCACCAAGTAAAATGCATCTTTCCACCCTTTCCTAGTCCTGAAAATGTGATTTCTAAAAGTACAGAGTACTTAGTACCAGTCATTGTAGAGGAAACTTTGAATTAATTATGTAGAAAATCATTTTTTAACTGTGTATATAATTTTGGGACTTTGCTTCTGTGAGGGTGGAGTACTGGCTGCTCCCCGTGCCTATGAGTGCTCTCTTGCTTTTTCTGCAGCCTGTGACTGGCTAGGTGCTGGCTTTTATACCCAACCCTCTTTATTTGGCGAGGATTCTACGATATCTGCTAGTTTTGTTGTCACGTGGCTTATTGATTTGAAATGTACTTTCTTCTCATGTGGTTTATAGGAGCTAACTGAAAGACCAAACAATAAATAGTCCAGCTGTCTAGATACTAAAGATTTACAAAATATCTTTCAAACAAAGAGCTAGTCCCTCAAAAGCAATTAAAGAGAAGGTCAAATTAGCATATTCTTTTTTCTTTTTTTTTTTGAGATGGAGTTTCACTGCAACCTCTGCCTCCCAGGTTCAAGCGATTCTCCTGCCTCAGCCTCCCGAGCGGCTGGGATTACAGGCGCCCATCACCACGCCCAGCTAATTTTTATCTTTTTAGTAGAGACCGGGTTTTGCCATGTTGGCCAGGCTGGTCTCGAACTCCTGACCTCAGGTGATCCACCTGCCTCAGCTTCCCAAAGTGCTGGGATTACAGGCGTGAGCCACTGAGCCCGGCCAAAATTATCATTTTCATATGATCCACATGTGCCTAAAAAATTCAAGAGAATCAACTGAAAAACTGTAACACAGAGTCATAGGTATAACCAGCAAGAGATTAGTATCTATGATATAATGAATCCGTAAAAATTAATTTTAAAAAATTACATAACAGAAAAATGAGTAAAGGCCGGGCGCAGTGGGTAATGCCCGTAATCCCAGCACTTTGGGAGGCTGACGTGGGCAGATCACGATGTCAGGAGTTTTAAGACCAGCCTGGCCAACATGGTGAAACCCCATCTCTACTAAAAGTACAAAAATTAGCCAGGCGTGGTGGTGGGCACATGTAATCCCAGCTACTCGGGAGGCTGAGACAGAAGAATTGCTTGAACCTGGGAGGCAAAGGCTGCAGTGAGCCAACATCATGCCACTGCACCCCAGCCTGGGTGACAGAGCAAGACTCTGCATCGGGAAAAAAAAAGAAAAGAAAAGAAAAATGAGTAAAAACATCAACAGGCACACATCAGAAGAGAAAATCCAAATGTCTGAAAAACATTTGAAAAGATGTTCAATCTCTTTAGTAGGCAGGCCAATGGAAGTTAAAATCACAGTGTATTGCCATTGAATACTTATCAAATTGGAAAAAGTTTACAGAATACCAAGTATTAAGTATTAATGAGATCTAAACAAACGTACACTTATCCAAATCAAATGCCAACAATGCATCAGTCAAAGGGAAATAATATAATGGCATGTCAAAGGGAAATAATATAATGTCAAGAAATGCCTTCAATAGTTAAAGAAATCTAGGGTATGGAAACAGTGGCATTTCAAATTTGATAGGGGAAAGGTGGACTATTCAATTAATGCCAGCAAAATATTCAGTGGGATAGCATCTCATACTTAACAAGTACTGTAAACACTAAACATACCAGATTTTCAAATGCAAATTTTTTTAAAAAAAATTTGAAAATAAAGAAACTGGCCAGGCACAGTGGCTCACACCTATAATCTCAGCACTTTGGGAAGCTGAAGCGGGCGGATCACGAGGTCAAGAGATCGAGATCATCCTGGCCAACATGGTGAAACCCTGTCTCTACTAAAAAGACTAAAATTAGCTGGGAGTGTTGGTGTGCACCTGTAGTCCCAGCTACTTGGGAGGCTGAGGCAGGAGAATCACTTGAACCCAGGAGCTGGAGGTTGTAGTGAGCTGAGATTGCGCCACTGCACTTCAGCCTGGTGACAGAGTGAGACTCCATCTCAACAAAAAATAAACAAAACAAAACAACAACAACAACAAAAGAAACCATAATGGTCCTAAAATGAACAGTGGTAATCAAGGAAGAATTTTTCTGCGAATGCAGAAGTTAACTATAACACAAAAGTCAGGAGGCTGTTAAGAAGAGATGGCCACGTGTGGTGGCTCACGCCTGTAATCCCAGCACTTTGGGAGGCTGAAGTGGGCAGATCACCTGAGGTCAGGAGTTCGAGACCAGCCTGGCCAACATGATGAAACCCTGTCTCTACTAAAATACAAAAATTAGCCAGGTGTAGTTGTGGGTGCCTATAATCCCAGCTACTTGGGCGACTGAGGCAAGAGAATCACTTGAATGACTTCATCTTAAAAAAAAAAAAAAAGGAGAAGAGATGGATAAACCCAGTGACGTAACAAAAAGTCTTCATGGCAAAACCATCAAAAGCAAATTACAAATTGGAAAACAATAGTTATAAGTCATAGCACATAGTTTCCCTTTTGCATAAAGAACTCCTAAAAGTCATTAAGCGAAAGACCTACAATACAGTAGAAACAAAAGTAAAAGATACAAGCAGTTCCAGAAAAAGCAGCATACAGGGCTGTAAAATATAAGAGATATTCAACCAGATCCATAGTAAGAGAAATAAGAACTCAACTATGAGATACCAGTTTAACCCACCAGATCACTGAAAGATTAAAACCTGATAAATGGTATGCAGAGGATTTAACAGCTGGCAGTGCCACTTGGAAGGGCCTCTGAGAATAACCACATCTGTGCATGAAGACTGATCCCTCAGACACACTAGCACACATGTGCAGTCCCTTATAAAAGTCTATTAGCAGCACCAATGTTTACATTACGAAAAGAGTAGAAACATCTTGAATTTCATGCAAGAATGCTTCTTGAGAAATAGTGATTTCTAAATATATGTATTTGCTTCTATATGTACAAGATACCTCTGGAAGAAATTCACAAGAAAATGACAAGATGATGATGATGATGATGATGATTTTGAGATGGAGTTTCGTTCTTGTCACCCAGGCGGAGTGCAATGGTGCGATCTTGGCTCACTGCAACCTCCGTCTCCTGGGTTCAAGGAATTCCCCTGCCTCAACCTCCCAAGTAGCTGGGATTACAGGCGCCTACCGCCATGCCCAGCTAATTTTTGTATTTTTAGTACAGACAAGGTTTCACCATGTTGGCTAGACTAGTCTGGAACTCCTGACCTCAGGTAATCCGCCCTCCTCAGCCTTCCAAGGTGCTGGGATTATAGGCGTGAGCCACCTCACTTGGCCTGAAAATGACAAGATTATATTCAGGTGATTCAGATGCTGAGTTAAGCGTAACAGTTATTTGTTCTTTCCCTTCATTGTGTTCTGTAGACTTGGAGCCAAGTATTCACTGATTGTCTTCTGTTTTCAGTGTTTCTGTATTCATGCTTTTATGTTAATAAAAGTTTGTTCCACATACAGGGCCTATGAGGTCTGCTGATGAGTTCACCAGGTAAGGTCTGGGAGGTGACAGTAAGATTATTCCCCTGAATTGATAGAGGCCATTGTCTGGAGGCATCTTTCCTCCAACAGGCAAGAAATTAAAAACATACTCAGAAAATGGAGAAGAAGATATGCACTGGAAGGTACTGTGCATTCATTCATTCATTCAAACAATATTTATTGAGCAACCACTATTGACAGACAGTTTGAGGACATGGCAGCTCATAAAAGAATCTTGTCAGAAAGGAGAAAGCAGACAAATAATTACATTCATAATTAATTGCAGCTGGGATAAGC
>NC_045447.1:105964315-105997545 GCF_002776525.5 Piliocolobus tephrosceles | reverse complement strand
TTTGAGGCAGAGTCTCGCTCTGTCGCCCAGACTGGAGTGCAGTGGCCAGATCTCAGCTCACTGCAAGCTCCGCCTCCCGGGTTCCCGGCATTCTCCTGCCTCAGCCTCCCGCCACCTCGCCCGGCTAGTTTTTTTTTTTGTATTTTTTAGTAGAGACGGGGTTTCACCGTGTTAGCCAGGATGGTCTCGATCTCCTGACCTCGTGATCCGCCCGTCTCGGCCTCCCAAAGTGCTGGGATTACAGGCTTGAGCCACCGCGCCCGGCCGATTTTATATTTTATACTATGACTTGAATAAATTTTGCTTTCAGAATTTTGGAATTTAAAAAATTTTATTATTCTGATACCATCAGTTGTTTGCTAACTACTTTTTCTTAAAGGTCAGTGAATTATAAAAGGCATATTTCACAGAAAATATAAGGTACCTTGTGATCCACCCATTTTAAAAATTTAATTTTAGAGTTAGAATTATACTATTTACTTTCTATGCTAGGTAATGTCACAATATACTTCAAAAGAGTTACATGTAATATATAAATAGTCATGAAATATAGATTATATGTATAACTAATACCCATGTGTGTGGAAAAAATACCATTCACTCCCAGTATCATATGCAGTAAAAGAAATGTTTACTAACCCATTTACAAGGGCACATTTGCAATCTTTGTTCTACTGGCTCAGCCTCTTTTTAATGAATGTCCACAATCACTAAGTGATACCGTGGCAAACTGTACGCTTCCAAGACTCCCCAGAGACAATCAGCATCACATTTTAATTCCAAAGACCATAAAAAATGTACATTGTAGGAAAAAATAACTTTCAACAAGAGCCACTTTTGCTGACCTTGTCAACCTGTGAATCAGCTGTTCTTGGTGGCACAGCTATTTAGACACGACACCCTTCCTTCAGACGATGTGATCTTAAGGAATTTAGTAACTATGTGATTTACTAACATAAGACAGTATTTACTGACAGGACCAGACAAACTGAAAAGGCCTTCTCACCTACTCCTGGAGTCTTCCCAGATTCCAGACACCCAGTGTAAGACAACAGGTGTTGAAAGCTCTGCTGTCACTTCTGTAAAAGCAAACTAAGTATGGCCTGAGAAAGACTCTGTACTTCTATATTTGGGTTCTTGTGGACAAACTGTAAGGTAGCTTAATAGGAAGACAAGATTGAAAACCGAATTTCGAGTCTGTGCCTATAACAACAGCTGAGTCTTGACCATACTTCAACCACTCATACACTGATAAGTGTTCAAACGGTGTTCAAATAAGGCAAATGCCAGCCTGTAACCAATCCAGCTGTTTCTCTACCTCACTGCCAATTTCTTTCTTTCTTTTTTATTTTTTTTGAGATGGAGTTTGCTCTTGTTGCCCAGCCTGTGGTGCAATGGCGTGATATCAGCTCACTGCAACTCTGCCTCTTGGGTTCAAGCGATTCTCCTGCCTCAACCTCCTGAGTAGCTGGGACTACAGGAGCCTGCCACCACACCCAGCTAATTTCTGTATTTTTAGTAGAGACGGGGTTTTACCATGTTGGCCAAGATGATCTCGATCTCCCGACCTTGTGATCCACCCACCTTGGCCAATTATATTTTTAGAAGTTCTGTACACTTGGAAAAAACTGTTCTAATAATTAGAATAACTTGTCTCATTATTTATTTAGAAACGCTATATTTAAAAGTAGGCTAGGCCAGGCATGGTGCACTTTGGGAAGCCAAGCGGGGGTGGATCACCTGAGGTCAGGAGAGGGAGACCAGCCTGACCAACATGGTGAAACCCCGTCTCAACTAAAAATACAAAAATTAGCCAGGCATGGTGGCAGGTGCCTGTAATCCCAGCTACTTGGGATACTAAAGCAGGAGAATCACTTGAACCTGGGAGGCAGAGGTTTCAGTGAGCTGAAGTCATGCCATTGCACTTCAGCCTGGGCAACAAGAATGAAACTCTGCCTCAAAACATAAAAGAATGAAAGTAGGCCAACAACAGGAATTTTGCAGTTGCACAATACAGAATGTAAATGAATTAACAGTGTCCATGGCATGTTACATACTGTGACCTACCCCATCTACTCTGAACCATTTACTCCATCCATGTGGTGGCTCAAATAGAGTTTCCGTGTTAATCCCACAGTGAACCTCAATCATTCTCACATCACAGTGGTTGTAAACATTTGTTAATGGAAAAAGAATGTTTTTCCTAAAACAGCTACGTAACACTAAGACTACTCAAATTTCTAAATAATCCCTTACAAGACAGCCTGGCAACTTCCTTTTCATACGTTAACATGTGGAGCCTATTTTAAAAGCTCTTTAACAGTGACTGTCGAAACAGCTTCCTAGTTATTCATATAATGTTTCTTCTTTTTTTTTAAGTTTTCAAATTGGTTTTAGAAAAACTTAAACACTGATGGATTTGGGCCGCTATCAAATCCTTAAGAAGCACTTTTGCCAAGTAAGATGGGCAAATGACCTACATCTGCTAAATACGATATGAGAGGCCATGCACTTTTGAAAAAAATGAATAAACGATTTCCAACAGTCGCTGAGCCCTTTTTTTTTTTTTTTTTTTTTCTTTTTCTTTTTTTTTTCTTTTCATTTTTCTTTTTTTCGAGACAGTCTCCCAGGCTGGAGTGCAGTGGTGCAGTCTCGGCTTACTGCAACCTCCGCCTCCGGGGTTCAAACGATTCTCCTGCCTCAGCCTCCCGAGTAGCTGGGACCATGCTCAACTAATTTTTGTATTTTTAGTAGAAAAGGGGGTTTCACCATGTTGGCCAGGCTAGTCTCGAACTCCTGACCTCAAGTGATCCACCTGCCTCGGCCTCCCAAAGTGCTGGAATTACAGGCGTGAGCCACCACACCTGGCCTAGCCTTTTAGTTTAAAAATTATTTCAGTGTTATTTTCACACTCTACGTTTGATAATACAATTTTTTTTTGAGGCCGTTAGGTTTAAAGCATATATTTAAAGAGCCGACCTAGCACATAAAGCCAGCCAGTCTGTACTGCTGATGGACCCCCAGTAGATTTGGGGTGCTGACGCTTACTTCACTGTGAGGAACGACATCCGAAAGGGATGGTGCTGGAAGGCAGGCGGGAGGCCGGGGTGGGAGCAGAAGAGGAAGCCGTCGACGACGAAGGAGGTGGTGTGGGACGCCGAGAGCGAAGGGCCAGCAGAGGAGCGAAGAGCGGAGCGCAGCGCGGGCGGAACCGGCGGGAAGCGCGTGGGAAAGGCCGTGTTTTCAAACGAGGCGGGCGCCGGGAGAGGCGAGCCTGGCCGGGGGCGCCCCGCGCTCTGGTGGGGAAGAGCTGCCTGCAGACTGAAGCCGAGAGGAGGCGGCAGCGCACCTCCAGGCGTCCCTGCATACCCCCGTTCTCTCCCCGCGCCCCTGGAGGCCCCCAGCCCGGCGGCGGCAGGAAGGCGCAGGATTCGGAGCTCACAGGCCCGGGCCCGCGGCCGCTTTCCCCTCCGTGGCTCGGGGGCGTCGGCTGAGGCGGGGCGGAGGCGGGGACCGGGGTACCTCGCTTGCGCAGCCTGGAGCCCGCGCTGGGCCCAGCACGAGCCTGCCTTGGCTGCTGCCCCCGCCCCCCAGTCTCCAGCAACGCCGGACCCTCACGCCGCCGCCTTCTCTCCAGCCCAGCGCCGCCGCGGCCGCTGCCTCCTGCCGAGCATTTTCCAGCCCCCAAGCCCTGAGAATCAGTTGTGGGATGTAACAGAGCAAGCGGACATTATTCTGGGACCAGCAAGCCTCCGTCACTGCAGCCACCACACTACGTGGGTGAGTAAACGCCTCTGGGATCAGCGTGGACCTTGCGGTAATCCAAAGAGGTTGAAAAATTCATTCACCATAAAATCTTACAGATTTATTCTCTTGAAACGTGATTTTCTGCAGTCATACAGCCTGAGACAGCTGAGTGCTCTAGCACAAGGGCCAAAGGATAGAGGCAGGTCCTCTAGGGACGAAAGAGTGAAAACGTGAGCGACCACATGGCGGCCCGCACTGCCCCAGGCCAGGCCTGGCTGACAGCTGGACGGCCTGACCCATCCGGTGCACGTTCTGTCCTACTGTGGTCAGGGCAGGAGCGGAGCCCCCGCGAGGCCTCCTGCAGAGGAGTGGGCTCAGCAGGGGGCAGGGACGGCCTTGGGGGTTGGGGACTGACCAAGCCTGGGGGCTGTGACCCGTAAGTAGGGCCTATTATAGAAGCTGGTGACGACTTCCTTATTTTCTCCAGAGATGATATGATACTCCCCAGTGTGGAGGTGCCATATTTAGCCATATCCCTGCTGTCAGCATCAATAATATGTTTTTTGCTATTATTTTGACTTTTGAACCCAAATGCCCATCAATGATAGACTGGATAAAGAAAATGTGGTACATATACACCATGGAATATTATGCAGCCATAAAAAGGAATGAGATCAGGTCAGGCATGGTGGCTCACGCCTGTAATCCCATCACTTTGGGAGGCCAAGGTGGAAGGATCACTTGAGGCCAGGAGTTTAAGACCTGCCTGGCCAACATGGCAAAACCCCGTCTCTACTAAAAACATTATACAAAAATTAGCCTGGCATGGTGGCCCGTACCTGTAATCCCAGCTACTCGGGAGCCTGAGGCACGAGAATCGCTTGAACCTGGGAGGCGGAGGCTGCAGTGAGCTGAGATTGCTCTGGTGAAATCGAGCCTGAGCAACATAGCAAGACCCTGTCTCAACAGAAAAAAAAAAAAAAAAGGAATGAGATCATGGCCTTTGCAGGGACATAGAAAGAGCTGGAAGCCATTATCCTCAGCAAACTAACACAGAAACAGAAAACCAAATACCGCATGCTCTAACTTGTAAGTGTGAGCTGAACATTGAGAACATATGGACACAGGGAGGGGAACGAGACACACTGCGGCCTGTTGGGGGTTGAGGTGTGGGGAGGGAGAGCATCAGGAAAAAAGAGCTAATGCATGCTGGGCTTAATACCTAGGTGATGGGTTGACAGGTACAGCAAAACACCATGGCACATGTTTACCTATGTAACAAACCTGCACATCCTGCACATGTACCCCAGAACTTAAAATAAAAATTAACATTAAAAGAGAATTTTATTTTCACCAGGTATTCAATATTACACTTTTGCCGTATTTTACTAATAACTTTAAATTTTTGACATTCCTTAAAAATGTGTTCCATTAAATCCTCACTTTGTCCTATAACTTTGCTTACTACACTCGTCCTTTCCTAGGTTTTTACTAAAGTTTTTTTTGTGGTTGTTAAGAAAACCTGTTAACATAACAAAAAATAGAAGGAACAGTAGAGTGAGTGGTGGCGTACCTACTTCGGGTTACACAAATGGCAACCTGTGCTTGAGATCATTCTTTTATTTAAAAAGAGGTACATCAGGCCTAAGTCATGTACAGCCCCCTTGAACATGTTTTTAGATTTTCTCACCTCATACCTATGGGATAATTAATAGCATTGCTTTGCTTTTTAATTAAAGGCTGTATTGTACATGCCAGTCTGCACTTGCTCTTTTTGAGATGTGTCCTTGTTCATCTTTATCCGTTTTGTTGTCGTCGTCGTTGTTGTTTGAGACGGAGTCACGCTCTGTCGTCTAGGCTGTAGTACAGTGGCGCGATCTTGGCTCACTGCAGCTTCCACTTCCTGGGTTCAAGTGATTCTTCTGCCTCAGCCTCCCGAGTAGCTGGGATTACAGGCGTGTACGCCTGGCTAATTTTTGTATATTTAGTAGAGACAGGGTTTCAGCATGTTGGCCAGGCTGGTCTCGAACTGCTGATCTCAAGTGATCCACCCATCTCAGCCTCCCAATGTGCTGGGATTACAAGCATGAGCCACAACGCCCGGCCAGTTTTTATCTTTAAAGCTGACGCAGATGATGTTGATGTTAAGCCCCAGAGGGTGACGGAATAAACGGCACCAGAGGGAAGTCAGGGCATTACTCCTGTTGAGTAGAAAGGCCACTCATCTTGCGCTTCTGGTCCAGAGTTCCCAAGTAGAAAACTGGATTCTCCTGCTGGTGCTGGGGACTTTGCTTTCAGTGTCTGCTCTGCGACCTTTCGCTCCATTTTCAGTGAGTTCGTGGCAGTTAGAGTGAAGTAGGAAGTGACACAGGCTGCCTGATCTTGTGGCCGTTTTGGAAGGTCATTTTTATTTTGAACTTAAAAATCGAATGTTTTGGAAGAACCTACACCCTCCTTTGAGCCATCGTGTGATTTAAAAGACTGCAGCGTGTGTCTTCCCAAAGCGGATGCGTTTAGGTTTATTAACGTTGGGTTTGTTAATGGCGTTTCAATATTTGGTAACAAATGAGGAATCTCAGTTCAGTTTACCAGTGACTTCAAAATAGAGACCTGGTGGAGCTTCCTTTTAGGTTGTGCTTTTCCAGAATCCACAAATGGTCAGAAACTAATTTATCTTGTTTCATCATAGACTGACAAAACACATTTCGGTGCCTGAATGGGATTTGGGATTTTTGTTTGTTTTTTGTGTTGCTTTTGTGAGTGTGTAGAGACAGGGGCTTGATGTGTTGCCTGGGCTGGTCTGAACGGCCTCAGCCTCCCCGTGTCAGGATTGTAGGCATGAGCCGCCGTAACCAGCTTGAATGAGGTGTAATGTTTCTATTCTGCCTTCTTGAACTTTGCTCAGTCAGTACACATATTCTGTTCAAACTGAATACTTGAACCCAGGAACTGAATACATTTAGGTAAAACTTGCTACTTGAGACTCGGGCACCGGGTGGATTTGAATGATGTCTACCCTCTCTCACTATCCACATTCAGGGATGGAAAAGATTTGGAGCGTGATGCTTATAGTAAAGTTCAGCCCAGCTCCCTGCTGTAGAATGTTCTTGTACGAGCAGTCGAGCAGTCAGTAAAGCAACGCTTTTCATTGTTGAACTGCTCTCGTTCTTAGAAAGTTCTTGTTTCTGTTGACTTGAAATTTGCTTCCGTGGTTTAATTTTTCCCGCTGTTCCGAATTCTTTCACGTGCCACACAGGACGTGCCTGTTCACTGAGTTTATAATCTTACTCCTCATGGGCCTTGCACTTAGCCTTCTCCAAGCTCATCATCCCTCAGGTTTTGCCTCCTCCTGTCACCAGCCTTGTCTTCTGGGCACTGACATCTGGCTCTTCCCATGGGGTCTGGCCAGCACCACAGGCTCTGGACCGGCATCAGCTGCCCCCAGGCTCTTAGCTCTTGGGAGTTGCTCCTCCATCCTTTGCCTGCCTGGGCACCGACCTTGCACCTGGTCTCAGTCCAGGCTCGGCTCCGGCTCTGCTGGTCCTCCTCTCCCTACAGGATGGCCAGCCACTGCACCCTCCCACTGTGCTCCAGGCCCCACCCTGCCTCTCTGGACACTGGATCTGTAGTGTAATGGGAACGGGTCACATGACAGTTTCCTTTCTATACCTTTTTATCTTCTGTAGACTATTGAGATTTAGTAAACATGTCCGTTTGCACATGCTTAAAATGGTTGGAAAGTTTTGCCTTGTCTATGTTTGCAAGCGATGAAAACTAAAGGTGGTAGGAATTATATTGACTTATTTAATCTTGGACTCAACATTTTCAAAGCTATATTTTTTTTGGTAACACTTGAAAATTATACAGTGTCTGCCTGTATAATTTTTTTTTTGCCCGTATAGTTTTTTTTTTTTTTTAAAGACTTTGTAGTCTTTTTTGTTTTGTTTAACATAACATTTCAGAATAATATGCCAAATAATGGATGAGCATTTGTTAGGTTGGGCTAGGAATGGGGACTGGGGTAAGGCCGACTATAGTTCTAAGAAGAGGTTCCAGTTTGACACCATTCCTTTAGGAATTGTATCTTATTTTAAATCGGAGCAAAAGCCACACAGCTGCATACAGGCATAAGTGATTCTTTTGAGGAAGTAGGTAACTGAGCTGTAAAAAGTTCTTCATCTCCATCTGAGACCACCTCATCCTGGACTTCATTGTCCATATCACTATCAACATTTTGGTCAAAAGCTTTCAACAAGGCTCTAGGAAGTTCCAAAGCTTCCCACATCTTCCTGTCTTCTTCTGAGACCTCCAAACTGCTCCAACCTGTGCCTGTCACCTAGTTCCAAAGTTGCTTCCACATTTTGGGATATCATTATAGCTGCACCCCACTCTCTTCAGTACCACTGTATTAGTCCATTTTCATACTAGTATAAAGAAACTTTCCTGGGACTGTATAATTTATAAAGGAAAGAGGTTTAGCTGACTAACAGTTCAGCATGGCTGGGGAGGCCTCAGGAAACTTACAATCCTGGCAAAAGCAAAGGAGAAGCAAGGCACTTTCGTCACAAGGTGGTACAAAGGAGAAGTGCCGAGCAAAGGGGAAGGAGCCCCTTACAAAACCATCAGATCTTGTGAGAACTCACTCACTATCACAAGAACACCATAGGAAAACGACCCCCATGATCCAGTCACCTCCACCTGCTGTCTCCCTGACACACAGGGACTATGGGTACTATAAAGATTATAATTCAAGATGAGATTTGGGTGGGGACCTGAAGCCTAACCATATCACCTGGTGTTCAGATGAAGAGGCTGTAGAAGCATACCTACTGAGTAAAGAGGGAAACTGGAGTCAGGAAGATTTAGGCTTGGTTTTCTCCCACGTTTAAAACAAACCCAAGGAAAAGAGCACCTGGCGGATCTGTTGTGTCTCACACAGGCTTTCTATTTTCTCTGTGTCTTCAGTAGTATATGTCTTACTGACACCGCCTGAGGGCTCCTGGCATCCCCCAGCCCAGTCTTCAGCCTGACACATCACAGGCGCTCAGCCCCTAAGTGTTCCGAGAGGGAGTGCAGCTCCTGGGGGTCTGCGTCCCATGTCCTCGTGTTTCCTGATGGTGGTGTTTGGAAGCACTGTTGACATTTGGGCCCCAGTTGGTCCTCCTTACTGCGGGTCTTGTGCCATCTCTGCAACAGCCCTTTATGGGCACCATCTGCTCACTCATTCACTTGTGTTGGCTGACGTGGCCCCTGAGCTCTCTTCCTGTCCTTAGACTCCTCAAGGCCAGATGCAATGTTGAGTGTGGAGGCTTCCAGGCCCTGCTTTCCTTCCCAGCTTCAGGCGGGCCCAGCTCCTTGTCCTGCTGTCCTGCTTCGGTTCCTCCACGTGGCTTTCCGTTCCCAAACAGGTTTCTTCACTTTTGCAAGGTGGCATGGGAATAATGACTAGCACGTGCCAGCACACATCAGGACAGGTTTACGAAATTAGGTTTTAAGAGAACACAGAATCCCAAATTAGTCATCTTGTAATACGTGTTAAAGTGTGTCACCTAATTGCTGAACAATGAAAAACAATTCCTTTTATATTTAAAAAACTCACTAGTTAGCTGAGAACCTAATGGTAGTTGCAATTTTCTTTTCTTTTCTTTTCTTTTCTTTCAAGATGGAATCTCGCTCTGTCGCCCAGGCTGGCGTGCAGTGGCACGATCTCGGCTCACTGCAAGCTCCGCCTCTCAGGTTCCCACCATTCTCCTGCCTCAGCCTCCCAGGTAGCTGGCACTACAGGCGCCTGCCGCCACGCCCAGCTAATTTTTTGTATTTTTGGTAGAGACGAGGTTTCACCGTGTTAGCCAGGATGGTCTCGATTCCCTGAACTCATGAGCCACCCGCCTCAGCCTCCCAAAGTGCTGGGATTACAGGCGTGAGCCACTGCGCCCGGCCGCAATGTACTTTAAACAGAAAAGTCCTCTTGCTTGACAAAGGTAAAGGAAACTGTTCAGTCCGAGAGCAGAACCACTACGGCAAGTTCACCGAGAGATCTGGAAAGTTAGAATCCCAGCCCCAGTCCATCAAATCGAGCATCATAAAATTCAGTTGTCCTTACCGTGAAATGGCAATTTGTAATGATTTCTGAGAAGTGGGACCCATGGTGGTGTCGATGTCTGAGCCAGGTGAGGGTAAGATCCCTGGCGCCACGGGCTGGCCGCCAATGCCCTGGGAAACGCCTTCTGTTCACAGCCCTGTGACTCTTTTCTTTCTGTGTTGGTGAAGCAGCCAGACCCGGGTCCGTTCGGAATGCCTGGGATGGTGCCGCCGCATGTTCCTCCTCAGATGCTCAACATTCCGCAGACCTCTCTGCAAGCAAAGCCCGTGGTAAGGCCTTCCCTGCGCTGGGTCGGGTGGCCGGTCTCAGACACGGTGTGTGCATTGAATTTCAGTGAATGCCAAAATAAGTTCCTAAGCTCTTGAATTGATATGTGAAATAGATGCCAGTGTTTGTTGAAATAAAAATGAGCCGGGAAACGTCGGCCTGGGCCTGAGTCGGGTCCTGCTGGCCACGTGCGCGTGACCTGTGCCCTTCGCTTCAGGCCCCACAGGTGCCCAGCCCAGGGGGCGCCCCGGGCCAGGGTCCATACCCGTACAGCCTCTCTGAGCCAGCACCTCTCACGTTGGACACGAGCGGGAAGAATCTGACGGAGCAGAACAGCTACAGCAACATTCCTCACGAAGGGAAGCACACGCCGCTGTATGAGCGCTCCTCGCCCATCAACCCGGCCCAGAGCGGCAGCCCCAACCACGTGGATTCCGCCTACTTCCCTGGCTCTTCTACATCGTCATCTTCCGACAACGACGAGGGCAGCGGAGGGGCGACAAAGTGAGTGGTGCGCGGGTGGCGGGGTGCTTCCTGGCGGGTAGTGACCTGGGGAAGCTGCCTTCTGGCCTGCCAGCCCAGCTGGTGTTGTGCTCAAAGATGCAGTTGGTTGCAGGTGGGTGACGGTCAGTCTGTACTCAGCCGGGGGCTCCTTGGACAGAGAGGAGAGAGGAAGAGTAGGTATGTTCTTTGAAGTTTCCATGATTTAAAACCTGCACCATCCCAGCCCCATGGCCTGGAGCCACAGGAACCTTTCTGGGGAGGAATTTGACAAGAACTGGTTTGTGTGATGCCCCAAACATGGGGGCATTTGTCCGGTGTGGTGCCACTCACGCCCACCACAGCAACCCCCGGCTGACCCCCGAAACATTGATCTCCTTCTCCTGGATCAAGGGAGCTCTGAATTTCCTCTCCTTCTCCTAAACTCAGCAGGTCAGAGGACACTTTGGAAATAACACTGTTTGCCCAAGCAAAACCCTAGAAAGCTGCCTAGACCCGGGCTGGAATTGTTTCCTTAGAGGAGTATTTTAAACACTGTGTAGACTGGACGTGGTGGCACATGCCTGTAATCCCAGCACTTTTGGGGGCCAAGGTGGGTGGATCACCTGAGGTTAGGAGTTCAAGACCAGCCTGGCCAATATGGCGAAACCCCGTCTCTACTAAAAATACAAAAATTAGCTGGGTGTAGTAGCATGCGCCTGTAGTCCCAGATACTGAGGAGGCTGAGTCAGGAGAATCACTTGAACCCAGGAGGTGGAGGTTGAAGTGAGCTGTCACTAGTGTACTCCGGCCTGGGTGACAGAGCGAGACTCCATCTCAAAATAATAATAATAATAATAATAATAATAATAATAATAATAATAATAATAATAAAAAAACACTGTGTGTCCTTGAGTAAATGAGTTCGCAAATATATAGTTGGTTTCTGATTGAAGAGGCTGGGTGTGGTGCCTCACACCTGTAATCCCAGCACTTTGGGAGTCAGTGGTGGGTAGATCACTTGAATTCAGGAGTTTAAGACTAGCTTGGCCAACATAGTGAAACCCTATCTCTAGTAAAAACATAAAAACTAGCTGGGCGTGGTGGAATTCGCCTGTAATCCTAGCTATTGTGGAGGCTGAGGCAGGAGAATCACTTGAACCTGGGAGTTAGAGGCTGCAGTGAGCCGAGATCACGCGACTGCGCTCCAGCCTGGGTGACAGAGCAAAACTCCATCTCTGAAAAAAAATTCTGATCAAGGAAATTTTAAATTTGTACTCCTCTCCTCCCTTTAAACTGTCTTATATTAAAAAAAAGAAAGAAAGAAAAGAAAGAGAAAGAAAATGTCTTTCCTTTAAGTCAGTGTCTCCTTTTCCTTAGTGTGAACTCTACAGCGTAGATAACCAGGACTGGTTGATGTTACATCTATTTCTGATGTAAGAAATCTAACAGATGTAATTGTCAGTTTCCATGCCAGTTCTCACCTGGAGTGTCACCTGAAGCAGGTGATCTTTCCTCTCTGTCCTCTGTCCATCTGTAAAATGGGAACGAATGTCTGTTGACCCAGGGCAGAGGTTACTGAAGGGCTCTCTGCCATCCAGGGATGCACACCCTGTTTATGGCAAAGAAGTATAAAATTAATAAATGTTTATTTGTTGTATGTGCAGAGAAGTGTAAAATTAATAAATGTTTATTTGCTACGTGTGCAGTGCTAAAACTCTAAAATGAAGTAAAGAGTTGCAATTGAATATTCAAAGTTTTAAATTAACCTCTAACAAGAACAACCGCTAGATGGTCTTAGAAGCCCTTATGCACTAGAATTCTAAGGCATGTGCATTTTGTTGTAAAATGTGACTCAGGTAGCAAGATCAAAGTGTCTGTACATACAGTTTTCCTCTTATTGAGAAATGTTCTTTCTGAACTCTGAAACATAGGTAAGAAGTAAGACAAAAAGCAGTAAGCCTTATGACCCCAACAAGAGTTCAGTGCTAGTGATGGAGATGTGGAAACCAGGTCAGGGTGCTGACTTGGGGACGCAGGTGGTGACTGGAGCATATCTCAGTTGAGGCGCTTGTTCCTCCAGTGGGGAGAGAATGAGAAGAATGTGAGTTGCCCATCTAATTTGGCAAGTTGTCTATATTAGTCTGTTCTCATGCTGCTAATAAAGAGATACCCAAGACTGGGTAACTTACAAAGGAAAGAGGTTTAATTGACTCAGAGTTCCACATGGCTGGAGAGGCCTCACGATCATGGTGGATGGCAAAGGAGGAGCAAAGTCACGTCTTGCATGGCAGCAGGCAAGAGAGCATGTGCAGGGGAACTCCCCTTTATAAACCATCAGATCTTGGAAGATGTATTCATTATCATGAGAATAGCACAGGGAAGACATTCAATGACTTTCCACCAGATACCTACATGGCCCGTGGGAATTATGGGAGCTACAGTTCAAGATGAGATTTGGGTGGGGACACAGCCGAACCATATCGTCGTCTTTGTTAGGATGAGCTGAACTTGGAGTGAGTAGGACTGTCTGAGCATGTCCTGTCTTCTGGGTATGCACTTCCTACCTGTCTGTGAAGGTTCTGATCAGCTTTTTGGAGTTCTGGGCATCTGGCCTCCCTCTGACCTCTTGCAGTGCTTATCGTCTTTATCCCTGGTATGGTATCTTTACTGTTTTCTGGAGATGCATCTTGTTTCTGCCACTGGAATTTGACCTGCTCAGAGGCTTGTGTTTTCCGATCCTTGTGGGATGAAATGCCATGAAGAATGCAGGGTACACCCTGTAATCAAAAGATTGGACTCAAGCTATGTGACTTAGCAGTGACTTAATTTCCTTGAATCTGTTTCTACTTTTATTATAATAAAGAAGAGGCAGACATATTAGACCTGAGATGAACGAAGGCAGAGGAGACAAGGGTGCTTGTTCCTGAAGGCTTTGGGGTCAGAAACTAGCATTCAACTTGGGGTCAAACCCTTGATCACGGGCATCCTTTGCTTCTGGCAGGTGCACGGGTGTGACTTGGATTTATGTGTCCACAGCTGCCAAATAGGGACAATGTTCACGGTTTCCTGCAAGAGTTCCAACGTGTTGAATGCGTTGTATGTAGTGGAGCAGAAGCACACAAGTAGAAACCTCTGCAGGAACCAGCGTGGGTGCAAGGAAACCTAAACTGTCATTGATAGATTGTTGGAGGCTCAACGTGGACAAACCTGAGAGTTAAAGACTCCAGAGGGCCTGGTGATGTGGGGTCCACATACATTTGTGATTTTACCTGCTAGATCTCTACCAAATTCTCATGGTAAATATTGGAGAAAAATCCCTTGTACCTGTGGCAAGGGAAGGGAAAAGAGAATTATTTCAAAATGTGACAGAACACTTTTTTTTCTTTTTTCTTTTGAGACGGAGTCTTGCTGTGTCACCCAGGCTGGAGTGCAGTGGTGCGATCTTGGCTCAGTGAAACCTCCGCCTCCCGGGTTCAAGCGATTCTCCTGCCTCAGCCTCCTGAGTAGCTGGGATTATAGGTGTCCACCACCATGTCCAGCCAGAACACTCTGTTCTTAACAAGGCTTTCTCTCAGGAGAAACTACCTAACCAGAGCCTAACCCGCTGGGTTTCACGAGAACCTAATTAATCTGAGGGAAAGGAAACACCCAAATCTAGCTCCCCATAGCCATCCTGTCCCAGCTAAGCAGGGTCAGGGACTGAGAATCACATGCGAAGATCACAGCCCAGAGACTCATTGTAAGACTCACCTAATGATTGGACTTTAGACCCTGTGCCCCCCTGAAAAGAGAAAAGGCAAAATCTTATAACGTGCTCAACTGAAACAAGAGAAAGAAGAAAAAGAATGGAAGACATGGAGAAAGAATGGAAAACAGTAACAAATACAGTAAGTAGCTCTTAATCCACATATATCAATAAGTAAACATCAGTGGTGTAGATATGCAAATTAAAAGAAAGAGGCTGTCTGATAGAATCAAGACCTAGCTATTTGTACCTACAAGAAATCCATCTTACATATGAAGACATACTCTCTTTCTGTTAACAAATGGTTACAGCTACTGTGATGTGTCAATTACTGAGGTTTATTGTGGAATGAACACAGGAACTCTATTTGAACCACTGCGTGAATGGAGACGTGGTGAATGGTTCAGGGTAGATGGTGTAAGTCACAGAATGTTCTAGTAGATGTGGAAACGTGCCATTGGCCACTGAGTGTTGTTCATTTACTTTCTCTGTTGTGCAATTGCAAAGTTCCTATTGTTGGTCAACTTTTAAATAGAATATTTCTAAGTAAATAGTGAGACAAGTTACTCTAATTATTATCATAGTCTTTTCCAAGTGTCAAGGCTTTTTAAAAATATAGTTGAAGTCATGCTAATTTTTTAAGGAAATGTTTGTGTAGGCCTCCCAAATGGACAGTGTGTTAGAATAGAAATTTTTAAATTAAGTATTTAGAACAGATTTTTTTTAGTCAACAGGTTTTCTTTCAGGGATAATCTTTTTTTTTCTGTGCTTCTTTTCCTCAATGCCTTCTTTGTCCTTATTTCTTAATGGTTGTTGTGTTTTCCCTCTTCATTTGTTTTTGCTCTTATAAAGCTTGACAACCATTTCTGCAGTGCTTCTTTTTGTTCCTGTGTGATTAGCATGCAGGAGTATTTTTATTTAAACATTGTCATACCTGAGGTTAAGATTTCCGCAGTTTCTGGTACATTATCCTTTGCATTTATTGTTGTGATTATTCTCTTTGAAGTGACAGCAGAGCTTTCAACACCTGTTGTCTTACACTGGGTGGCTGGAATCTGGGAAGACTCCAGGAGTAGGTGAGAAGGGCCTTTTCAGTTTGTCTGGTCCTGTCAGTAAATACTGTCTTATGTTAGTAAATCACATAATTGCTAAATTCCTTAAGATTACATCATCTGAAGGAAGGGTGTTGTGTCTAAATAGCTGTGCCTCCAAGAACAGCTGATACACAGGTTGGCAGCATCAGAAAAAGTGGCTTTTGCTGAAAGTTATATTTCCTACAACGTACATTTTTTATGGTCTTTGGAATTATTAATAAAATGTGATGCTGATTAGCTGTCTCTTAGCCATCTTGGAAGACTAGAGTTTGCCACGGTATCACTTAGTGATTGTGGACATTCATTAAAAAGAAGCTGAGCCAACAGCAAAAAGAATGCAAATGTGCCCTTGTAAATGGGTTAGTAAACATTTCTTTTATTGCATATGATAATGGGAGTGAATGGTATTTTTCTACACCCATGGGTGTTAGTTATACATATAATCTGTGTTTCATGAATATTTATATGTTATATGTAACTATTTTAAAGTAGTTTGTGACATTACCAAGCATAGAAAGTAGTTGAGTATAATTCCAACTCCAAAATTTGATTTTTAAAGTGCAACACAAGGCATCTTATCTTGTCTGTGAAATATGCTTTTTACAATTCACTGACCTTTAAGAAAAAGTAGTTAGCAAACAACTAACTGATAGTATCAGAATATCAAAAGCTTTTTTAATTCCAAAATTCTAATAGCAAAATTTATTCAAGTAATAGCATAAAATATGAAATCATGATTAGTGGTTAGATCATGTCTGGGAATATGGTATTTCTGGGTTTTCAGTTATTCTTTACATTGTACCTGATTCTTTTTTTTCCTTGGTGAACTAATTTCAGAATTGGAATAAACTGAATACTGCTATTTATATTAGCAGCTGTAAAGTTTTATTGTAGAATGTATCTTATACATTATATTAGCAAAATAGATGATTAAGAGGACTGGCATTTCACTATCCTGTGCTCAAATTAAACAGTGAAGGTAAAATAGAGGCAATTTGGGGAATTTTTTTTTTTTTTCCAGACTGAGTCTCGCTCTGTCACCCAGGCTGGAGTACAGTGGTGCGATCTCGGCTCACTGCAACCTGTTTCTCAGGTTCAAGCAGTTCTCCTGCCTCAGCCTCCCAAGTAGCTGGGATTGGAGGCGTCCGCCACCACACCCAGCTACTTTTTCCTGTATTTTTTGTAGAGACGGGGTTTCATCATGTTGGTCAGGCTAGTTTCGAACTCCTGACCTCAAGTGATCCACCCGCCTCAGCCTCCCAAAGTGGTGGGAATACAGGCGCGAGCCCCTGCACCCAGCCCCAGGAATATTTACTTGTAGCTTGTAGTTGACCATCATAAAGTTTGTAAAATGATGGGGTTTGTCATCAGCATCTAGCAGCTGATCTAACAAGGGCAGGTGAAGAAAAAGTCACCTGAGCTTCACCATCTGTGTTGTTTCCTCGTTTGGTTGGTGATGCTTACTCCCATCAATCCACTGATTTAAAAGAATAGGTTTTGTCTTTTGGACTAATTTAAGTATGCCAAAACCTTTGATTAGCCATTTTAGAACCTTTCTGCAAGTAAGACATTTCTAGGCTAGGTATGGTGGCTCACATCTGTCCCAACATATTTGAAGGCCAAGGTAGGCAGTTTGCTTGAGGCCAGGAGTTTGAGACCAGTGTGGGCGACATAGCAAGGCCTTGTGTCTACAAAAAGTAAAGTAGGCCAGGCATGGTGGCTCACGCCTGTAATCCCAGCACTTTGGGAGACCAAGGTGGATGGATCACCTGATGTCAGGAGTTCAAGACCAGTCTGGCCAACATGGTGAAACCCTGTCTCTACTAAAAATACAAAAATTAGCAGAACATGATGGCAGGCACCTGTAATCTCAGCTACTCAGGAGGCTGAGGCAGGAAGAATTGCTTGAATCTGGGAGGAGGAGGTTGTAGTAAGCTGAGATCGTGCCACTGCACTCCAGCCTGGGTGACAGAGCAAGACTCTGTCTCAAAAAAAAAAAAAGAAAAGTCAAATGAGCCCAGCGTGGTGGAGCCTGTAGTCAGCTACTCAGGAGGCTGAGGCGGGAGGATGGCTTGAGCCAGGGAGGTCGAAGTTTCAGCAAGCTGTCATCTCACTACTACACTCCAGCCTGGGCAACAGAGGGAAACCCCATCTCTATTTAAAAAGAAAAACAAAAAACCAAAAAAAAAATTCTAATGTAATTTAATATGCTTGTGTAGATTTGACTTAAGAAGATTGAACATTCCATTATACTTCTTTTCTTTTCTTTTTTTTTTTTTTTGAGGCGGAGTCTTGCTCTGTCGCCCGGGCTGGAGTGCAGTGGCCGGATCTCACCTCACTGCAAGCTCCGCCTCCCGGGTTAACGCCATTCTCCTGCCTCAGCCTCCCAAGTATCTGGGACTACAGGCGCCGCCACCTCGCCCGGCTAGTTTTTGTATTTTTAGTAGAGACGGGGTTTCACCGTGTTAGCCAGGATGGTCTCGATCTCCTGACTTCGTGATCCGCCCATCTTGGCCTCCCGAAGTGCTAGGATTACGGGCTTGAGCCACCGCGCCCCATACTTCTTTTCTTAAAGACTACCTAGAAGACTAATGAGTGATTTGACCAGATAGTTGAATCAGTGTTATGATAAAAAGAACCCTTTACTAAATTCTTGATAATGTTCTGAAGTTTTCCAAAAGTGTAGTCTATATAGATCTTTATTTTTCAGACTATTTAAATATTTTTGAGATTTAGTTTTTAGTAACATCTAGCATCCCAGGAAAACGTAAATACTGTATGACAGCTTACATACTTTTTTCTTTTTAATTCTCATTCAAATTTCAGGGTGCTTTGTTTCTCCTTTCAATTTTAATTTTAATAGCAGCCATAAACACTTTGCTTCAGAATTATGGTAAATCATGACACAAAAGAGGTCTCAGTTTTTCCTTTTCATTTTACTGTAGCTAGCTCGTGACCACATCTACATCTTGTTATTGCTTGGCATAGCACATACCTTTCATAATAATACTCTTTGTAATAATTTATTTAACTACAAGGAACCCATAGCCTACTCAACTGTAGTATTTTAAGTTGTTGGTTCGTATATTAGATGTACACTTGACGTGGTTTGTAACACTTAAAACACACATTATTAATTTAAAGCTTTTGATGTGCCACAGTTTAGTATTAACTTGCTGAATGTAAAATGGACTCAAAGTTTCCTTTTGGAGTATGTTGAAATATTATCAAGGGTATAGTTACTGGTTATACATAGTTACGTGGTTACAGTTATTTGTTTCTTGAAAATTAACAATCTTAAAGTTTAGAAACATAATAGTACTTGGAACATTGTTCTGCATCCTTGTGAACAAAAGAAGACCCAGTGATACTTAGAGGAGAGAGACAAACTTTGGAAGCTGTCTGTTGAGTATTAAGAGACTTGTCTTCCTCTTAGAGGTGGGACCAATGACTGGGAGTGACATAGGGAGGATAAGACCTGTCTCTAGAATTGCTGTGAATGTTGTCCACGTGGAATGCCCTTCACTTCAGAACAGGTTGTGAATGGAAAGTATATTGATGTGCTAGAAAGGCTTTAACCGAAGGCCTGAGCTTGTCAAGCCTGAGGCGGGCACGTGGCCTGAGTGTGGTCAATGTGCAGCAGCCTCTGCCTGGCCCGGCTCCCCGCTCTGGGTCACGAAGGGCCCCTGGGCGTTTCCCCGCATGGTGCCTTTGTCTGCCGTGGTGTTAGGAGCTCCCGCTTCGCACTCTTAACAGCCTCCAGTTAGAATCGTCAAATACAAGGTCACAAAAGGATGGCTTAGCCGAGTTCAGTCTCTTCCTGAACTGTGCTGTGTGGAATAAACAGAATATCAAGCCTGCCTGGGCAAAGCTCAGGTCCCTCCAATTTACTGAGGAACCAAAAGAGCCTGCAGTTGCCATTCTCTCTCCGGAAGCCCATTCTAGTGCCAAGCTCATGGGATGCTGGGCACACATGGATTCCAGACACACGACCCATGTGTTCCATTCAGAGTCAAGGGCATGGTCATGGTGAAGTCAGATATGTTGTGAGGACAGCAAGTTGTTCTCCCAGGAAAGAGCTGCTAGGAAGACAGCGGGCGCAGCAGTGAGCATTCACCTTCAGTCGCCCTCCACCGCCCCTTCCCTCCCCACCCATATTCAGATGCTGCTGGGTGTGGCCTGGACATCTGTGTTTTTGGCAGGCTCCGCTCAGGGTTCGGATGCAGAGCAAAGCTGGGGAGCCTCTCCAAGGGCATTGCTTGAGACTCGGGAAGGGGGGAACGCGTTCCCCAGGTGCGGCCTGCAGACCTCTGGCCTCTCACGGCTCTTGACCCTGTGGTCTGCGGTGTGACCAGCCTGTCCTTCCACCCCCAGGCTCTGTCTTCGCCATCTGTTGTCTGTGGCTGAGCTGCGGGGTACAGCTCACACGGACTCCTGTCCTGCCAGCTTCCTTGGGGTCCAGCCCCCGGGGAACCCCGGAAGGAGACCAGGGGCAGGGGCAGGCTGGGGCCAGGCGCTGAGCCTCCCGGCTCCTTCCTGCGAGGCCGCCTCAGCTGGCTCTGTCGTGGGCTGCAGGCTATGCTCCTCTTCCGGGGTGACTCTCACAGCTCTGTTCCTTGGGGCTTCTCCAACGTGACCCTCCTGTGGTGGCCCCAGGCCTGGAGCCAGTCATGGCTGGAAGGGGACGGCCCCAGGTTCCTGCATGCGTGTGTTTCTTGCTGCTCTAAGGTCTCACCCCAACCTGGCAGCCTCAAGCAGCACAAACTTATTATCCTCCTGTCCTGGAAGATAAAACTGAGAATCAGTCTTGCTGGGCAAGGTCAAGGTCTGGGCAGGGCAGGCTCCTACTGGGGGCTCCTCCGGCCTTCTCGGGCTTCCCAGGCTGCCCAAGGCCCTGGGCTGCGGCCCTGTCCTCCCCTCCCAGTCTCCACTCAGCATCTGCTCTCCCGGTCCTGCTGCTCCTGTCACTCTTCCTCCCCTGACCCCTCCCTCCTGCCTGGAGGGACCCTGGGATAATGCTGCACCTGCCTGGCTTATCATGGCCTCTCCCCACCAGAAGATCCTGTCCCAAGTCCCATCGGTGAGGGTGCTGGTGCCATGTGAAGGTGACATGCACAGGACCAGGCATTCAGATGTGGGCCCCTTGAGGGGACATTATTCTGTCTACCAACACTGCCTTCCAGACACCCACACTTTTGGAAACAGTTCCTTATGTATGAACCTTCCTCAAAGTCACCCACTTCCAGCATTGTCTGTTTCCCTGACAGGGTGTGCTGTCCTTGGCTCTTATTTCAAAGCAGGTCGAAAAGGGAAACCCATGCCTGTCAGCGTTCCCTAAGCCCACTGTGCTGCCTGAACAGGTAAGCCTGTGGGGACCGGGGCTGTCCACTGTGGCTTCTGACTCTTGTTACCCTCCACGCAGCCGCAGGCTCCTCCAGCTCCACCTGAGCTTCCCCAGGGGCTGCGTCCTCACCTTCGTTCCTCACCCTGCCCAGGATCCGGCGGCTCTCACGTTCCCTGCCCACCCCTCCTCCATCCACACACCCTCCCTCTCCCCAGCCTCCACTCACTCATTCAACAGAATCGGGCTGAGCGCCTCCCTCATAGAAGCAGGAGGAAACAGGAAGTGAAACAGACAGGACTTCTGTGCCTAGGTGGCCGGCAGCCAAGGGGAGGCTGGAGGGGACGGAGGGGGACACACATGGGATCCCCTGTGGCCTCTGCCGTGCATCGTCACACTCTGAGAAGTGAGGCAGGAGGTCCATAGGGAAGACCACGTTCAGAGGAGAGCACAGGGGCAGCAGGCTGACCCAGCCTTGAGCTGGGGAGGCTGCCTGGGGAAGTGAAGCTGGAGCAGGGATGGGGGGCCTAGTAGGCACTTGTGAGGCCCTAGGAGGATGGAGCCGGGCCCCTTGGGGCTCAAGGGACCCCGCCTAGTGGTGGGGCTCAGAATGAGGGGAGCAGCCGGTAGGAAAGACCTGGAGAGGGCAGAACCAGGCAAGGAGGCTGGACCGGAGCATCCATTGTTTGGCTCTGAAGAGATCATGCAGGTGCAGTGGGGAGACTGGATGGAAGAGGGTTCGGGGACATTTCAGCTAAAACATCTACTCGGCTGTTCACAGCCCACATTTGGGAAATGAGAGGACAAGGATGAGTCTGAGTCCTAGACTGAGAATGAACCGGGTGACTGGTCATGCCAGCCTGGGAAACTGGGACATCTGGGAAGACCCCACGAAGCTTGGGAGCGACATCGTCTTACAACGTGGAGCGTCTTCAAGATGACTTTGAGGGTCTGCATGGAGAGGGGAGAGGCAGTTGGATTTATGGATGTGGAAGTTCACAGAACCTTGAGCTGGTGATCAAATTTGGAGGGCTTGGGCTCAAAAGGATCAACTGTTAGGAACTGCTGCTGTTCCAAAGCCCTCCTGCCCCAGCCCACACAGCCTCACTGGGAGGCAGAACCAGCTGGCTGTGGCTGTGATCCCTGCAGCCCAGGACCCTGGTCCCTGGTGTCCACTCAGTGAGAAATGAACGATTCTTCACAGAGTTGCATGGAACAGCATTGCCTCCCCCTCCAGCCTGGCCTCGGGCAGCCTTCGACCCCCAGTGTCCTCTCAGGGTGAGGGACTCTTCTCTGCACCTCTGCAGGACTGCATGAGCACCCACCACCAGTACAGTGAGGCCTGTGGCATGTGGGCCTTCTGCCCCCTCTCAAGGGCAAGTCTAATAAAGCCAAGTTCAGGGACCACAACCACGATGTGTACAGAGTGGTCACCACTGCTGAACTCCCTTAACCACCTGGAAGGCGGGCGTCCCGGCCCAGGCTTAACTGCATTCTCCAATGAATGAAGACACGATTCTGGGTGGCTTTTTTTTTTATTTTTCGTTTTGTTTTGTTTTTTTAGTTTGTTTGTTTTAGAGACAGGGTCTCACTCTGTCACCCAGGCTGGAGTGCAGTGATGTGATCACGGCTCACTGCAGCCTTGACCTCTTGGCCTCAAGCGATCCTCTTGCCTCAGCCTCCCAAAGCGCTAGGATTACGGGCATGGGTCACTGTGCCTAGCCTTACCAGCCCTTTAGTAATAAGCACTTTTCAGAGAACTGAAGCTGTTCAGCCTGGAGATGAGGCACAGATATCACCCTGGACACTGGAAGTCTGGTTGGATGCTGGGATCAGCTAAGAACAAAATGACACTGGAGAGCAGAGGCTGTGGCTTGGCTGCCTTGCCTCTGCAGGAGGAGCTTGGACTGGCCCCCGTGGTGCTGCCTTTGCTGTCCTAGGTGGGGCCTGGCAGGGTCCTTTCTATCCCGGAAATGCTGTGATCAGAGCCAATAAGCTCCCACTGGAAGCTTCACCTGCCCAAAGTAGAGTCTGCCTTCATCAGCACAATTCATTGTGCACCAGCTTCACTCGGTGACTGTTCTGGAAGGTGTGGGGCTATCAAAAAACAATTTTAAGTCCCTGCTTTCAGGAAGTCAAGCCTAACAAATAACATGCACCCATGAGAACTCTACACGAGGGGCTGAGGTCTCGGGGGCTCTGCTGAGCCATCCACCCAGACTGTGCGATAGAACCCAGAGGACGGGAGAGCAGGCTGCAGGCTGCAGCGGGGAGACTGGATGGAAGGGGGTTTGGGGACTGGGAGGGTCAAGAATGAATCCGGGCCCGGCTCGCACGCTATGCGGCAGCAGTGAAGCCCGAAGCAGGGACACGTCTAGTGGGTGAGGCTGAACACCAAGAGCCTTGGATTCTGAGGCTGACCCTTGGGGCCCCTGGAGGGCTGCTAGGCGGTTCTGAGCAGCGGATGAAGCTGGGATTCGGGGCCCCAGAGTCCTGGAAGTGCACTGTGCAGAATCTCCCCAGAGGGTGCTGGCTTGACCATTACCGTTTCATTGACCATTTTACTACTATTTACTACCACACTACCACCAAGTTTTACCATTGACGTTTTCACTATTATTCACTTACAGAGAATGATTAAAATAAATGTGCAGTTTGGAAAGGCAAACTGCAGCCGGGCACGGTGGCTCACGCCTGTAATCCCAGCACTTTGGGAGGCTGAGGCGGGCGGATCACGAGGTCAGGAGTTTGAGACCAGCCTGGCCAACATGCTGAAACTCCATCTCTACTAAAAATACAAAAATTAGCCGGGTCTGATGACGCACACCTGTAATCCCAACTACTCAGGCAGCTGAGGCAGAAGAATCCCTTGAACCTGGGAGGCGGAGGTTGCAGTGAGCCGAGTTTGCATCACTGCACTCCAGCCTGGGCAACAGAGCAATACTGTGTTTCATTTAAAAAAAAAAAAAAAAGAAAAGAAAAAAAGAAAAGGCAAACCGCATTACTATGGTCCACAGAAAACCAGTCACATGAGCCACCAACAGAAGAGAACACAAACTAAGACCGAGGGAAGCCATGTTCCTAGCACTGTGCCGTCCCTGCTCCCAGCTGAGGCTTGGAGGAGGCCTACCCTGCTGATCACACGGAGGAGAACCAGGGCTCCGAGGCCACCCGCACATACCGGGGTGGCATCCCCGACACTCCTGTGGGGAAGCAGCGTTGCCGTGTCCTGAACACTCATGTCTGAGATGGGCAGGCAGCACCGCTCTTACCAGCCGGCTGGACAGTTTTACATCTCAGGGAAGGGCACTGTGTCATGGATGTAAATGAAACGGCACAGCAGTATCTGAGGTTTCTAGTGGTGACGAAGTCCAGGTGCTGTTAATGGAGGAAATGCTAAGTTGCAGTTAGACATTAATGACAATAAAGATGCAATGCTTTCTCATTGTGATGCATGGGGCCCCAAATTCTCCCTAGACCTCTGGACCCAGCGTAAGGCCCGTGCCTGCTGGCCAGGCTAGGGTTTGGGGACCTTACCACGGCATGTTTCCTTGGTGAGGCCATGCCAACATTCCTCGTTTCTCACACTTAGGACCCATCCCAGGAGTGGGGGGAATGCAGCCCTCCGAGGAGCCGGTGGTCTCGGACCTGCCACCCACAGCCAGAGGCTTCTGACCCCAGGCCACTGGTGTCGTCCCTGCCAGTGCGGGTGAGTTCCGGAAGGAGGGAGCCTGGGAGGTGGGGGTGGGGGTGGTGGGAGCTCTGTGAGCAAAGGCCAGGAGGCACCCAGGAGCCCGAGTCCATGCCAGCTGGCATCAGGGGACTTGGAGATCAGCCTCCCGGGGCCGCCGCCTCCAAGACCCTGCAGAGAACAGGGCTGCCCTGAGCGTGCCAGGGTCCTGGGAATGTCCCCCCACCGCCGTCGCATCCCAGTCACCTGGCTGGCGGAGGGCCACCAGAGAGGAAAGAGTTTAAAAAACCAAAGTCCTTTCTGCCCCAAAATATTTTTTATTCTTGCATTCCATTTGTGTTTCCAATTGTGAATAAAAAATGCTTAGAAAGTGGTTACAAAACAGCGTGAACTGGACAGGAGGAGCAGCTGGCCCTGAGGGTCCGTCACTTCTCCATTAGACGGCGTGAAGCGGGCCTGGCGTCTAGGCGGGGTCAGTCAGGCTTCTCACTCTCGGGATCTGGAAAACAAAACCGCGCAGCTCACTGTGGGCCCGCTGCGGTGCTGGCCACTCGCCGAGGCCTGGGCCCTGACGCCCTCCCAGGAGCTGCCGACGGGAAGGCCGCGCCAGCTCTGCCGTGACCCACGCCCTGCGTAGATGGTCTTGTCCTCAGCATAGCCCCGGCAGCCTCTGTCACCTGGGCCACCCTTCTCTGTGGGACCGGTCAGCACACTGAACGGCTGCCAGAAAGCCAGACGCTCAGCTCCTGTACCGTCTGGAGCATCTGGGAGCGAGCTGCCCCCCAACACCCAAAACAGGCTCTGGGATGAGCGTTCCTCCTCCCTCCGGGCGGAAGCTCGAAGGCTGGCGCTGCAGCTCTCTGAGGAGGTGGCCCCACAGCCAAGGCAGCCCCCACAGTGGACCAGGCAGGAGACACTGGGACCCTCAGCTTGCTCACGGTGAGGCCTGCGAGGCGGCGTGTGCAGGAGGGACTGCAGTCAGCTGGAGGCTGTCTTTAGTGGGAGGCCAGGGGGCTGGCTGCCACCATGCGCTGAGCCCCCAGGATGAGTCCCCACCCTGCATGGCCACTTTCCCTAAGGCCCCTGTGCCTACCAGGAAAGCCACTGCCCCTTGCATGATCCCCAGGCAACCCCAGCCCCAAGTCCTCCTCTCAACAAGCCCAAGCTCATCCAAGGGCCTCCCACCTCCCCTGAGCTCGGCCCGCCTGGAGCGAAGAAGGTGGTCCCAGGGGCCCAGGGGCTGCGGCCAGTGATGCAAACCAAGCCTCCTGGAGACAGGCTGCAGGTGTGTCTCGTGACCAGGAGGCTGGCTCTTTCCATCATGGGCACAGCCTTTGGCACTGCTAAGCGTAACCAGGTGCACGGCGGGACGAAGCCCAGCCAGCTAACCCGACCGGCAGAGCTGACTGTGCTCAGGGCCCAGGCCACAGCTGGCGGGGGCAGTGTTGGGGGCCAGGCAGCCCTGCCAGATGCCCTGCTCTCAGACCCCTGCCAGGGCCAGCCCTGCCCAGCATCCGGTGGCACCCGCAGCCCCTCAGCGCCCTCCTCCAGAGGTGTGGATGCAGCTGAGCCCAGTACTGGCTCCCAACTCCTGTGCTCCCTAGGAGGCTGGTTGGTTTGGATTTTATATGGACAGAGGGTAAGAAAAAGATGTTGTTTCACACTGTTTTCGAGCAAAAGTGTTTATTTTTCTCCTTCAGATATACAGTCTCTTGGGGATTCCGTGCCACTGACCACCGTGTACGAGGAAGGGATTCACAGGCAAGGGGGCCAGGTGAGGGCAGCCCCCACTTCACTCAAGGAACGGGGCAAGGGGGCCCAGTACAGAGAACAGAAATCTCTTACGACAGCATCGTGCCCTGGCAGAAGATTCTGCATAACACCTAGAAAATTCAATTCTAACTGAATTGATGGAATAATAGATTTGAACCAAAATAATTTACCCAGTTCTAATAAGTACAGAAACTATACAATTCACAGCTGGGCAGTCCCAAGCAGTCTGCTTTCCAGCAGGAGGTGGAGGAGGCTGGGGCCTTCCCCTCCCACCAAGGGCTGTGTTGTGCCCGCTGGGGACGAGTCCCACTGAAATCTCCAGGAGAAGAATGACCCTGCCCTCCGCAGGGCAGACTTAGTGGTGGACAGGAGAGCGGTCTACGTGCTAGGGGTGAGCAGAGCCACAGGCCTCCATGGAAATCACGGAGAAGGGAGGGAAGTGGGCAGGAGAAAGGGCAGCCTCTCCAGCTGAAGGAGCTGTGCTTGTCTCCACAGGGTGGGCGGGCAGCCAGAGTTTCTATGCCCAACACACACCTTATCCTCACAGCAGCCCACTGGCGCCGAGGGCATGTTTGCTCACCTAACGTTTTCTGGCGGATTTCTCATGGCCCAGTGCAGCAGCTGACATTCCCTACTGAGCAAGCAGCTCCGCCAGTGTGCCCTGTCCCGGCGTCCTGCCGTCTCTCAGCCCCTGGATGAGCCCAGGGAACCGGCACTCTACTGAGGACAAAGCAGGGCTCGCCTAGCACTGGAAGCTCTTCAATACTTAAGGTAGCTAATTCAATGTTTTAAAAAGGCATTTACAACAGAAAACCAAAGATTGAACTTCAGCTTCAGATTTGTAAACCATTCACATCTCTGCAACTTAAAACAGTAAATAAAGATTATCAATGCACAAGCCAATTGCAAATGAAACCTTTTCCGATAATTGTTTTAAACGCATCTTTTCATCAGGGGACAGGAAAGCTGGCATTCAAGGCACTGTGCTTCTGCAGGGTGACGGCGAGGTCCTAACACCGACTCCAGTATAGGAAGTGGGTGTGGAGACGGCGCGCGGACCACAGCAACCTAGGAGCGAACAGGGTCTGAAGCCGCAAAGGAAGCAGTCTTGCTGCCCACCCGCTGTCCCCCTCGCGGCTGAGTGCTGTGCCCACAGCAGGCGGTGGGGGGGACTTGGAGGCCAAACCACACCTGGTTTCTCCGGGCGGTTCCGCGGTCACCATCTGGCAAGGGACAGGGCAGAAGGCTACGTGATTCGCAGCCGGGGGCCGGGCATACTGACCACAGGTGGCCGCAAGAAGACCGGCAGCACGGGCACCTGCGGGGGACTCCAGCTGCCCTGTGCCCCCAGCTGGCCCACCTGGCCTGCCCAGGGCCCCCAGGACACTGGAGCTGGGAGCAGGCCTCCGTACTGACCCAGAGGCAGCGCACAGGACGGGGCTGGGAGGCTGGAGAGGGCAGTACCTGGTGTGGGCACGGACAGGGCCGGGGCGGCTCCGGGAATGACCGTGGTGGACAGAGGGCCGGGCGCTGGGGGCAGACGTGGCATCCCCACTCCTGCTCGAGGTGCGGTCATCTACAAAACACAGAGACGAGAAGAGGAAGGTACACGTGGCTGCAATCAGCTGGACTCCCTTAGTGGCCCCCAAGGTGCCACAGTTTCTCCATCCTCAGGAGACAGCGGTCCTGGAACCTGCGGTGACAGGGACCCTCTCAGGGCTGACACCAGAATGATGGTGTGGGGCCACGAACCATCACCCTTTCTTGCTTGCTTCCCCAAGCTGCAACCTGATAGTCTCTAGGCCACACACCTGATGTCCACCAGCCAAAACGGGCCTTGGAGGAGGACTGGTGGGTCCTGGCCCCTGGGGACGCATAAGTGGCCCCACACGCCTCTACTCAGCCACCACAAAGGCCTCCTGCTTGGCTGCTCAGTGCCCTCACAGGAGCATGAACCACCCAGGAGCTGGCAGGAGCAACGCCCCAGGACCTGGGCAAAGCAAGCGTGCAGGGAGGTGGTGGCAAGGCAGCCCTTCCACTCTCCCGGCCCGGGGAGAAGCCGTATGCAGGGTGTGCCCCAGGAAGGCGAGGCTGCTGGCCATGGGGAGTCACTCCTCTCCACTCCAGGGAGGGCCCCACTGGGCACTCGTCACAGGTGCACGGAGGGCACTCGGCGACTTCCACACCCCTTCCTGGAAATCATGCTCAGCAGCCAGGGGCTGGAGGGGCCTCCTCATCTGGAAGGGCCTCTACAGAACTAACAGCTGAGCCTCTGCCCACAGCAAAATGCCCAACACCTCCCCGAGGTGCCGCCATGCTTCCAGTCGACACAGCGGGGATCTCCAGGCGGGCAGGAAAAGGAGTCAACCGCACAGAATGGACAGGGAGAAGGAGAACTGGCCTCGTGCAGATGATAAGACTGTGTTTGCAGAAAACCCACAAGAACAGACAAACCAATTCCTAGAACTAATAGCAAATTTAGCACAATCGCAGGATATGAGATATGAAAGTCAACCATAGTTTTATATTCTAGCAACAGGAAGCTGGAAAAGGAAATTTAAAGAAAACTAACATTTATAATAGCACTCCAAAACATCAGCTACCTAGGGATAAATTTAATGAAAGATGTATAACATCTTTACACTGCAGAGAAACAAAAAAGATGCCAGTAAATGGACACCAGGTTCATAGGAATGCTCGTGTTGTTCGTATGTCTAATCTCACCCAGGTAATCGGCAGACTGAGTACACTCCCAACCGAAATCCCAGTGGGCTAGCCTGCAGAAAGTGACAGGCTGTTCCTAAAACATATGCAAATATTAACGACCTGAAAAAAATCAAGAAATTCTTTTTTTTTTTTTTTTTTTGAGACGGAGTCTCGCTCTCTTGCCCAGGCTGGAGGAGTGCAGTGGCCGGATCTCAGCTCACTGCAAGCTCCACCTCCCGGGTTCACTCCATTCTCCTGCCTCAGCCTCCCGAGTAGCTGGGACTACAGGCACCCGCCACCTCGCCTGGCTAGCTTTTTGTATTTTTTAGTAGAGACGGGGTTTCACCGTGTTCGCCAGGATGGTCTCGATCTCCTGACCTCGTGATCCGCCCGTCTCAGCCTCCCAAAGTGCTGGGATTACAGGCTTGAGCCACCGCGCCCGGCCCAAGAAATTCTTAAAGAAGATCAATACTGAAAGTCTTTCCTGAGCAAAGATTAAACTTACTAGAAAACGTCAGTCATTAAGAGAGTGTGGTGTTGCCACAATAAGGGAATTGCTACAGGAAACAAAAGAGCAAATTCAGAAATGGACCTACACACCGACGGCCACTTGACAAATGTCTGCCCAATTCAGTACAATTCAATATGGAGAGGAAGGGACTGGAACGATCAGATATGCATAGAGGAAGAAAACAGATTGACCTCTACATCAGAACATACACGAGAGTTCATTCGAGATGGCTCACCAGACCAAAAGCAATAGCTAAAGCTGCAAAGCTTTTAGGAAAAACAAAATTAAAATTTTTGCCATTTCATGTTCACCATTAAGAAAGCAAAAACAGAAGCCACAGATCAGTAGACTATCCATTATGGGGTCTTCAAAAAGTTCATGGAAAATACATATCATGAAAAAACTATGCATGACTTTCAAAAAAGATCTTTGCACCCAAATACACTTGTACTGACTCATTATAACATGTCTGAAGAGGAGGCAGTCGGAGGCACTAAGGAAGAGAAGATTTCAGTTTGAAAAGAGCCTCCATCACAATAACGTGAGTTCTGCCAAGCAAAAACCAACATCACATGGATGGTGAAGCTTGGGTGGAAGAATGGTGAGATCACTGATGCTTTCTGAAAAGTTTACGGGGTCCATGCCCCCAAAGAAAATAGCAGTTTACAAATGGCTGACTTGTTTTAAGAAGGGATGAGACCATGCTGAAGACAGAGCCCACAGTGGCAGGCCATCCGTATCACTTGGTGAGCCGTAAGTGCAGAGGACACTGGTTAACAGCAGAAACAGTGGCCAACACCGCAGACATCTCAGTAGGTTCAGCTTACACAATTCTGACAGAAAAATGGAAGTGGAGCAGACTTTCCACTCAGTGGGTGCCAAAACCATTGCACCGAGATCGGGCGCAGGGAAAGAGCAGAGCTGTCAGTGGAAACTTTGAACAAGTGGGATGGAGATCCTGAAGCTCTCTTTGAACTGTAACGACATGAAACATGTTTTTCCCAGGGTGGTCCTGAAGACAAAGTGCAGTCAAGGCAATGGCGCTGAGGGCAGGAAGTGGTCCCATCAGAGCAAAAGTGGGCCAGTCAAAGCAGAGATTGTGGCAACAGCTTTTGGGATGCTTAAGGCATTCTGCTTGCCGACTCTCTGGAGGGGTAACAAGGAATAGTGGTATCCGCTTAGTGGGAGAGTGTTTAGGGAATGTTCGCCAAAGCTTCAGCAAAACCCCCCGGGAAAGCTTCCCCAGGGAGTCCCTCTCCATCATGACAGTGCTCCTGCTCATTCCTCTCAGCAAACGAGAGTTTGCAAGAGTTTCCATGGGAAATCATCACGCATCTACCCTGCAGTCCTGATTTGGCTCCTTCTGACTTCTTTTTGCTTCCTAATTTTAAAACATCTATAAAGGGCACCCATTTTGTCAATTAATACTGTAAAAAAGACTCAATGGCCATGATTAAATTCCCAGAACCATTAGGTCTTTAGGGAGGGACTCAATGGCTGGCATCATTGCTCATAAAAGTGTCTTGAACTTGATGGCGCTCATGTTAAGAAAAAAGTTTATATTTCTTCTTTAGTAGCTATAACTATAGGTATGCGCCACCACGCCCAGCTATTTTTTTTTTTTTTTTTCTTTTTTTTAGACAGGGTCTTGCTCTGTCACCCAGGCTGGAGTACAGTGGCACCATCTCAGCTCACTGTAGCCTTGACCTCCTGGACTCAAGTGATCCTCCTACCTCAGCCTCTTTAGTAGCTGTAACTATAGGTATGCACCACCATGCCCAGCTGTTTTTTTATTTTTATTTTTTTTGAGACAGAGTTTTGCTCTTGTCGCCCAGGCTGTGGTGCAATGGCACGATCTTGGCTCACTGCAACCTCTGCCTCCCGGTTCAAGCGATTCTTCTGCCTCAGCCTCCTGAGTAGCTGGGATTACAGGAGCCACCACCATGCTGGGCTAATTTTTTTGTTTTTTGTTTTTCTGTACTTTTAGCGGAGACAGGGTTTCACCATGTTGGCCAGGTTGGTCTTGAACTCCTGACCTCAGGTGATCCACCCGCCTCAGCCTCCCAAAGTGCTGGGATTACAGGCGTGAGCCACCGCACCCGGCAGCCCAACTAATTTTTGTATTTTTTGTAGAGATGGGGTTTTGCCATGTTGCAAAGGCTGGTCTTGAACTCCTGGACTCAATCAGTCCACCCACCTCAGCCTCTAAGTGCTGGGATTACAGGTGTGAGCTACCATGGCCAGTCATATATTGCTTATATTTATCTTTTAATTTCATTGTTCTGTGAACTTTTGGAAGTCCCCTTGTATACGACAAAAGATATATAATGAACACGCACAAATCAATAATAAAAAGATAAACAAATCAACTTTTAAATGGTCACTATCCTTGACCAGTCACTTTTTAAAAGATGGCTGATAAGAATATGAAAAGGTGCTCTAAGGCAAATTAAACAATAATGAGAAACCTACTATTAGACCTCAAATTTTTTTTGCAAATAAAATTTCAACTACAATGTTCTACACACAATATTTAAAAAGTCACAAGACAAGGCAATATAAAGAAAAACCAGGCCAAAGAGCAAACAAAAACTAAAAAATATTATGTGAAGGAGATATAAGATAGAGATTTTTGGTAGAGAGTTAGAAACCATTTTTTTTTTTTTAAAGATACGGCAGATGTGGTTAATAAAAAAAAAAAAAATTCAAGTGAAAAACACAATAACCCAAATTAAAAACTGAATGGATAGGCTTAACAGCAGTTTAGACACAAAGAAAAATTTACTGACCTAAAATCTAAAGAAAATAAAACAGGAAAGTATGATTCATTCAGAGGAAAATATTTAACTGACAAAAACATCCCCAAGGAAGCCTAGACATTGGACTTAGTAAACAAAGGCTTTAAATCAAATATCCTAAATGTGCTCAAAGAACTCACGGAAGCCATGGACACAGAACTACAGGAAGTCAGGAAAATCACACAGGAACACAACGAGGATATCAACAAACAGGAATTAAGAAGGGGACCAAGTGGAACTTGAAGAGCTGAAAACAGTAACTGACATTTACAAAGTCACTAGCGGGGTTCACTGGCAGATCTGAGCAGGCAGAATACAGAATCAGCAAGCTGGAGACACTTGAAATGACTGTGTGAGGAACAGAGGAAAAAGGTGAGTGGACAGAGGCAGAGGGGTCTGTGGTCCACCATGAAGTGGATGAGTCACACACTGCGGGAGTCGCAGGAGAGGAGGGCCCAGAGATGAAGGTTAACTCTTACGCTGCACTGGCTCTCCACAAGGGGGCCAAGACCATTCTAGGGGGAAAGCAGTTTTCAACAACTTCTGTGGGGAAAACTGGATATGCACATACCCAAAAAAGAAGGTGGAGCCCTGCCTTGCCTCACAAAAATCAACTCTATCCTAGCACTTTGGGAGGCCGAGGCAGGCGGATCATGAGGTCAAGAGATTGAGACCATCCTGGCCAACATGGTGAAATCCCGTCTCTACTAAAAATAAAATTAAAAAATTAGCTGGGCGTGGTGGCGGGCATCTGTAGTCCCAGTTCCTTGGGAGGCTGAGGCAGGAGAACTGCTTGAACCCGGGAGGTGGAGGTTGTGGTGAGCTGAGATTGCGCCACTGCACTCCAGCCTGGCGACAGAGTGAGACACAATCTCAGGAAAAAAGAAGAAAAAAAAATCAACTCTAAATGGACCAAAGTTCTAAATGTCAAAGCAAAAACCAGAAAACTCTTTTTTTTTTTTTTTTTGAGA